>NW_007731183.1:108198-118196 GCF_000696425.1 Galeopterus variegatus
GTTCCTCATTTTGATGATTTCAGAAACTTATCCATTCTAAATGACCTCTTCTGGATACAGTGTAATTGTAAACACTCCTCTTTGATCAAGGTGCTTAGAACAATACAGCATCAAATATGGTGGACAATTTCTGGCAAGAAGGCAGAGTACAATAATAGATCGCCCACTCATCAAAATACATCAAAGACTTGTGAGTGCTGAATGATGTGTAACGTAAAGATTCCAAACAACATAGTTAAGCTTAAAGGAGACTGCCTGTAACAAAGGGAAGCACTGAACACAGAAGAGTAAGAGTGAGCTGGCAGAGGGGCAGCTCATGGGTGTTTTGGTCCTGGTTTTGCAAAGATGCTGGTAGCTAGTTTCCTAATGCCCAGGCAGGGACGGGAGACTTTGCCTTCTGATAGTGGATGGTGACACCCTGCAAAAGAGGTCCCCTGCAAAGAGTGGGATCCTCGAACAGGTGTAAAGTTTATGACAAAGGGACAAGAAAACCCTTTTCTGCTGGCCCTAGGAAATGTTGAAAATACTTGCTAGAGTATTGGGTAAAATAATAATTTAAAAAGTCCCGGAGAGACTAAAACCCCAGGCATGTGATGTGCACTGATTTGGGGCCTCAATATTTTGTTGTCTACATAGAGTATAAACCACAAATTGAGAAATTAACACAAGAACTGGTCCCTAGCTGTTGACATTCCTAGGGCCTTGGCAGAAGCAAATACAAAATAGACTTTTTTACAACCTAGAGCAAATGGTACTCTCACAGAGGAAAAAAATGAGAAAACATCAGCAAAACCCTCTATAAAGATAAGGACAGTAAAAAGGACAAGTTACACTGGGAAGAGAATCAGCACAGAGTGAGAAAATTTACTTCTCAAGAACTGAAGCTAATAACATAATGTGAAAAAGATAAAATAAGTATGCTTAAAATGTGTAATAAGCTAAAAGAAGGAATAGAAGGCATAATAAAAAATATAGTTTGATAAAAAGAACAGAAGCATTTATAAGAATAATCAAATCAATTTTCAATAGATCCTATGAACCAAATAGATAAAATAAGTATGCTTAAAATGTGTAATAAGCTAAAAGAAGGAATAGAAGGCATAATAAAAATATAGTTTGATAAAAAGAACAGAAGCATTTATAAGAATAATCAAATCAATTTTCAATAGATCCTATGAACCAAATAGCGCCAAATCAAACAAGTCAAAGTTCAGGCTATACAGGCATTTCCATAGTATTTGAGTCCAATTGGTCTTGTTCAGGGTGTGATGGCAACTAAGGACCATTTAGTTTGGTATAGAATGCTCTGATTTAAAGAGTTATCCAATTTTGTTACTACATGATGAGTTATGGAGTACAGAACTTTCAATAACGAAAGCTTTAAGGACTCAGGAGGACCAGGAGGCCATTCAGTCTCTCCATGAGTCTGCACTTAACATTGGATTTATATCCTCTTAAATACTGATTTTGTTTTTCCAATTTAGGTGCATAGCACTGCTTATTTCGTAGGTTATCAAAGGTTATTTGACTTGGATCAATCTTATGGGGTTTATTCAAATTTCATATCTTAACAATTTCAGTACCGGCTAACTTAGCATGAAAATCTGTCAACGCATTTCCTTGTTACTCATTTCTTGTTCTGCTAGATGTTGGGTTAGCAGGTTTGTAAAACCAGCTTCTTCATGAGAGTTCCGAGAATTCTCATACAGTCCAATGGCATAATATTAAAATTATTAGAAACCTGTACATGTCAAAGTCCTTTCCATGAACCTCCTTGAAAATGAAACATTTAAGGTTTATCGTTGCTCAAGAAAGTACCAGAGTAAACAATTAACGAAGACAAAATGGCCACAGTTAAAGACATAATGAGAGTTCATTACCATGATGACACAGTAGACAAGGAAACTTGGCTATTTCTGTTGCATACAACATTTTGAGATACAACTAAAATTATGACTGATACCAGTATACAATAACTAATAAATTTCTATGAATTTCATACAATTTCTAAAACACATCTCTGTATATTCACAGATTTCATATCTGTTAATTCAACCAACTTCAGATCAAAAAAATTAAATAAAAAAATACGATAAAAATAATAGAAATAAATAATACAGTATAACAACTATTTACATAGTATTTATGCTGTATTCCACATTCTAAGTAATGCAGAGCTGATTTATACTATATGGATTGTGTAGGTTATATGCAAATATAAAAATATAAAAAAAATTTTTGTATGAGGTACTTGAGCATCCATGAATTTTGGTATCCCCCTATGGATACTCATTATTTGACAGTGCTTTCCATATAATTATCATATCAAATAACGTCAATTAGTTTTATAATCCTCTTTTTATAAGGAAAGGTATCCTTTGAGAACTTCCAAGGCCCATCTTGAAAAATCCCAAAGTTAATTTGAGGTCAAGAAAAAGACTTAATTTAGAATTTGATTTTGGGAAGTTCGCCAAAAATATCAAACTTTTAAAACACTTGATCAAAATAGCATCATAGGTGACTGTGAAATAACAATTATTCATTTAACCAAAGTGATAATTAAAAGATTTCAAGGGCAGGGCCGGCCCCATGGCTCACTCAGGAGAGTGAGGTGCTGGTAGTGCCCAGGCTGCGGGTTCGGATCCTATATAGGGATGGCCGGTGCGCTCACTGGCTGAGCGTGGTGCAGAGCACACCATGTTGAGGGTTGCGATCCTCTTACCGGTCCAAAAAAAAAAAAAAAAAAGATTTCAAGGGCTAATACATAAAGTTAAATAGTTGTTGGAAAGATCTTAGCCCTTTAATAGAAAGGGTTCAGTTTTCTGAAGTGATCAAAATCTTCTTAAAGACAAAATAAAGCCCAGGGAATAACCTTGGTAAAACATAGAATCTTTGTTTCCTTGTCCAGTTACTAAAAAGGTAAAGAAAAACCTTTCACTATTTTCTATTAAGAGCAAAGGACAATACTTCAAGTAAAACTTGTTTGAACATAGAGAATTGAAATCTAGTTTTGCATCAGTGAACTTTTGATACTAATGCTTAATTTTTAGAAAAACATAAATAATTTCCTGCTAATTGAAACCAGCTTGATCACACGTAAAATTCCTTTCACAAGACTCAACTTCCAGAAACCTTCTACAACTTTCTTATTCATTCAGTTTTTGACCTGTACTTTTTCTCTTCTCATTTTGAAACAACCAATCTTTCTACTTTAGGACAAATTTTTTACCTTTAACAAAATGACATCTTCCGTTCCTCATAGCTCCACTTACCAAAAACATGTCTTACTTTCCTTGCATACAAAGGTATTTCCCTTACTATTTCTAGTTTTAATTACTGTATATTA
The DNA here is from genome assembly GCF_000696425.1 of Galeopterus variegatus. NCBI lineage: Eukaryota > Metazoa > Chordata > Mammalia > Dermoptera > Cynocephalidae > Galeopterus > Galeopterus variegatus. Next base: position 111,545 of record NW_007731183.1, read on the forward strand.
ATTAAAATTTTTAACTCTTAGTAACCTTAATTTCTAGTAAAAAGAAGGAAAGCAATTTTGGACTGTCTGTCATATACCAACATTTTATGAATATACATTTCATCATTTCTATAAAAATGGACTTTCTCATAGGACATTTTTTTTCATGTTTACTAACAGACCTGAGTATATTTAGCTTCTCTAAACTGGGAAAGACATGATGCCTAAATATATATAAAAATAAGATGCCTAAATATTTATATAATTAAAATGAGAAATAGTAGGGAAATAACTTCGTATGCAAGGAAAATAAACTTATGTTCAACAATTAATGTTTCAGTATTTTAACTCAGAAATAACTCAGACACTTTATAAACATCTATTACTTAATTTAACATAACATACCTTTAATATTTCAAATTACTGTAAAAGATTTTTGAAATGATAAGTTCATTTACAAATTTTATGCCATTTACATTCACCCAATCTACTTGTTCTTAACAATTATGCTCAAATTGCTCATTAAACAAAGCTAGCCATTGAAGGAGTTCAGGAAATGCCACCCCAAAATGTGCATATTGGTATACAAATTTTTGGTGTATTGATTACTTTGAGTTGATGGTAGTTGAAAAACAGTAGAATGCAGAGGCTTTCACAGTTCTCCTCCATTTGCCCAAAGACAGATCCTATAAAAGGAGCTCAGTTGTCATGAATCTTCTGAAGATTAACTCTTGCCACATGACAGAAGGCCAGAAGTCCACCACAGCTAGACAGACCTTGTCACAAACCATCATCTATTTTTTAGAGGCCCATTCATCTTTTCCAAAACCATTTCCACCGAGAATCTCTCTTTTCTTCACCTCTGTCCATTTCTCCCTTTACAGCAGGGTGTGGGTGAGATGAGTCAAGGGACACTTGCTCTTTTCTTGATTGATCTGCCTGATTATTGCTCTAAGCAATTGCTGGCTAGATTTCTCCTTCTATTCTCTGTCCTCAATCTTTAAAAATTTTTCTAAACCGGGGTATATAGAGCAAACAGTTTTCGGGTCCTGTAATGTTGGAGGACCAGTAGGGGGTCTGATAGAGTTTGGATGTTATTGTCCCCCCAAAACTCATGTGGAAATGTGATCCCCAACTTGGCAATGTTGGGAGCATTTTTGGTCATGGGGACAGATCCCTCATGAAAGGATGAATGCTCATGGGGGTGGGGGGCAGCTAGTGAGTGAATTCTTAAACTATTAGTTCCATGAAGAGCTGGTTGTTTAATGGACCCTAGCACTTACCCTCTCTCTCTTTCTGGCTTCCTCTCACCATGTGATCTGCTTGTACCTGCTGGCTGCTTGCCACGTTCTGCCATGAGTAGAAGCAGCCTGAAGCCCACGCCAGATGCAGCTTTATAAATTACCCAATCTCAGGTATTCTGTTATAGCAACACAAAAATGAACTAATACAGAAAATTGGTACCAGAAGTGGGGTCAGAGTCCTCACAGAGAACCTCCACCAGGGAAATGTCTAGTAGAGCCAAGGCAGCATGGCTGACTCCAGGACTCCAGAACTTAAGGGCCACTGGCAACATGCAACACCTGGAAAAGCCACAGGTACCTGGCAAAGTTGTGTTGTGGGGCTGCCCTGGGCTTTGGGGCCCAGATGCCTCACTGTGCCCAGGATGCAGGTCTTGTAGTCAAAGATTATTTTGTAGCTTTAAGATTTAACATCTGCCCTGCTGGGTTTTGGAATTGTTTGGGGCCTGTTTCCCCTTTCTTCTGGCCTATTCCTCCCTCCGAAATGGGAACATGTACCCAATGTCTGTTCCACCATTGTATCTTGGAAGTAGATAAATTTGTTTTTGATTTTTACAGATTCACAGCTGGAAGGAATTTTCCCTTTGGTCTCAGATGAGACTCTGGACTTTTGAGTTGGTGCTGTAACAAGCTAAGACTTTTGGTACTGTTGGGATGAAATGATTGTATTTTGTATGTGAGTGACATGAGTTTTGGGTGGCCAGGGATGGAACGATAGAGTTTGGATGTGTTGTCCCCCCAAAACTCATGTAGAAATCTGATCCCCAACTTGGCAATGTTGGGAGCAGTTTGGGTCATGCGGGCTGATCCCTCATGAATGGGTTAATGCTGTCCCTGGGTGGAGGGGGTAGTGAATGAGTTCTCACTCTATTAGTTCCCACCAGAACTGGTTGTTTAGTGGACCCTGGCACCTCCCCTCTTTCTCTTGCCTCCTCTCCCCATGTGATCTGCCTGAATCTGCCAGCTGCCTGCCACTTTCTGCCATGTGGCCCATGCCAGATGCAGCTGTCCCAGAATCATAAGCCAAGTAAATCTCTTTTCTTTATAAATTAGCCAGTCTCAGGTATTCTGTTATAGCAACACAAAAATGAACTAATACAGGGTCCCTCTGGTCTGTCCAACCTTTGGTAGATTTAAACTTTGTTTTAAAAGCATCACTATCTATTTTACTCATTCTATTTAAATAACTATCTAAAAGTTTTCTACCTTAAATTTGTATTTCCAAAGGGATGGATTTTAGATAAAACAAGGTACAAAATCTTCATTGAGACAGGAGCTAGAGACAAGCTGGTTGTGAAAGGTACTGAAGTGAGTCAGGACTGCTTGGACACCCACCATGGCTCTTTGCAGCTGGAACAGCTAAAGGCGAGGGAGACCATCTGGCAGAAGCAAACTGCCAGCAAGCCAGAGTGGAGTCCTGCCTGTGTCAGGGTTTGGGAATTGGTTGGCAACCTGAACAAAAGGAACCTGAGGTGAGCATGTGGGGCAGGGCGCGGGGCGAACAGAGGAGAGTGGAGGTCAGAATAGCGTGCTCGGCTGAGCTCCGCTAGATTCCCACGCCCAGCAACATTAGGCACCTGCTGTTTATGCTGCTCTGGGGGCTCCCCCAGCTTGGGGGAAGTTTCAAGAGTGAATGGAAGGAGGGTTCCCAGGTACGCGCCGGGGAGGGTGGAGAGAGGGAGCTCCGCTGGGATTGAGGGCGACGCACTTTGGGGCTGAAGGAGGCGTGGCTCACGGCAGGAGACCGAAGCCCATTGGGTGATCCAGTCTGCGTCTCCCAGCTCCGGGGAGAGGGACTGGGGCTCAGAGCTCGCAGACACCGCACCTCCTAAGAAGCTAATCCAGCGTGGTTTCTTTCTTTCTTCCTTCCCCTTATGCCGTCTGCTCTCCTGGCCACCCGTGCACTCCTCCAATCTTCACTCTCTCTCAGTCCTGCAAAGGAGTTTCCCGGTCCGCTGCCTCCAGATCTCGTCCTTCAGCAGCAGCAGGAGGTGCACGGACTGCTTGGTGTGGCTGGGGGAGCTGCAGACCCACAGTTGGAGCAATGACTCGGACACCCTCCAGTTACTGAAGCCCTTCCTGGTCTCAGGGAAAATTCAGGGACCAGCAGTGGGAGACGCTGCAGCACATATTTCAGGTTTACCGAAGCAGCTTCATCAGGGACATTCGGGAATTGGCCAAAAAGGTGCACATAGTCTGTGAGCTGAGGGATGGGATCCTGCGCATGTATCCAAGGGGAAAGAGTGGATGCAGAAGCCCAGCTGGGAGTCTGTGGCCCCACCTGATGAGACTCTCCACTCTCTCTGCCCTCTTCTGATGTCCTCTTCTGCCTGGAGACCTCCCAGCCGCTGACTTCTAATAGGATCTCTTGTTCTTTCCTGCTCTAACTCTCATTTCCCTGAACTCTGAGTTTCCAGTTTAATCCTCACACCAATTTGTTTTCCAGTTTTTAAAATCTTTCTTTGATTTGTATTCCTCTTCTCAGATCCCATTGAGATCCAGGTGTCTGCTGGCTGTGAAGTGCATCCTCGGAGAGATTCAGAAAGTTTCTTGCACGTGGCATTTCAAGGGAGAGATATTATGAGTTTCTAGGAATCTTCTTGGAATCCAGCCCTGGATGCCCCACAGTGGGCCGAGATTGCCCACAGAATGCTCAACAAGTACGAAGGGACTCGGAAAATGATACAGCAGCTCCTCAGTGACACTTGCCTCCAGTTTGTCAGTCGCCTCCTTGAGGCAGGGAAGTCAGAACTGGAGAAGCAAGGTCAGCCTGCCTTTCTTACTCCCTGTGCTCCACTTTGGGGCTCCATCCAGGTTTTTGCACTCCAGGATTCTTATCCCTTTGAGCACCAGAGGAAGCAAGGGGCCCAGGAGGGGGTGGATAAGGCATGAGGCTATTTATTCATTCCACAGACATTAACTGAGTGCCTCTTGGGGTCCATGAATTTAATTAAATAAACACCAAGTGTCAAAATTGAGTCAGGCAGGCAGAATCTCTGCTGGTGTGAGAGGATGAGAAGATAGATTAACAATTAAAGCAATATTTGAAACCTGCTACAGCTGAATACAGGGTGTTATAGGACTACAGAGGAGGGGCATTTACTGGAGACTGATTTCAGGGAAGGAATGACTATCAGGGAAGGAATGACTATCAGGGAAGGAATGACTATCAGGAAAGTCTCTCCTGAAGAATGTGACACAAGTGGATTGAAGTTATGAGAGGCTTCATCTCTAGAAGTGGAAATGTGGGAAGCATGAGCCTGGCATGAAGCCTGGAGGCTGGACTGAGAGTGCTTACTTTAAGCTCGCCCTTCTCTTACTAGATACAGTGAAGTCCAAGGCCTGGCTGTCCAGTGGCCCCACTCCTGAGCCTGGCTATCAGCTGCTGGTGTGCTATGTCTCCGGATTCTACGCAAAACCCATGTGGGTGATGTGGATGTGGGGTGAGCAGGAGAAGCCAGGCACTCAGGGAGGTGACATCCTGCCCAATGCTGATGGGACATGGTATCTCTTAGTGACCCTGGATGTCCTGGCTGGGGATGCAGCTGGCTTGACTTTCCAGGTGAAGCACAGCAGTCTAGGAGGCCAGGACATCATGCTCTACTGGGGTGAGAAAGAACTGGGACCCAGGCTGCAAATGGGCACAAGCGGTCCTCAGGCATAGAGGAAGGGACTGGGGAAGGGTGGGGCTTGACACATCCAGGATAGAGTTACAGATATGAGGCACCCAACCAGATGGGGTAGAAGAAGGGGATTCCAGATACAGGGAGGAAGGAAACAAAGACCTGAAATTCATAAAGGATTGAGATAAGATTCTCCATATAGAAGAATAAATGAGACTAAAATCTCGGAGATCCAGTAGTTAAGTGGGAAATAAAAAATCCAAGAGGATTCATTTTTCAGCAGAGAGAAGACAAAGGACTTTAGAAAGACAGGTTAATAAAAATAGCTGTGGTTTAATGACCGCTTGCTTCATGTGGGCTGACCACTCTGCATACAGCAGTTTGTCTAACCATCAGAACTCTCCTTTGAAGCCAGTACTGTTATTCTGTTTTATAGATGAGGAAATTGTGGCTAAGACAGATTAATTGCATAGAGATACGTAGGAACTAGAAGGGCTAGATTTAGACTCAGGTCTTCCTAGCTACAAAGCTGCTGCCCCTGCCCTCTGTGCTACACTATCATATGCTGAAGTGAGCTGAATTGGGGATACCCAGCCCCTGAAAAAAGATGGGGAATCTAAACTTATGAAGAATAGAAATAGTCTCTTTAAATGGAAGAGGAAATAAGAAGCACCTGGCATCCACACGTGTTTGGACAAGGAGATTTGACACAGGGAGAGGTCTTGTGCTGACAGACATCTCACGTTCCCCCAAAGAAGATGGGAGCCACCTCTCCATAGGCATAATCATCTTGACAATACTGGCATGCCTGGCCTTCCTTCCTGTGCTCATTGTAGGCTTAACCTTCTGGTTTAAGAGGCACCAGTAAGTCTCTCCTTTCTGTCTCCTCCTTCACTGAACCTCTCTCTCTTCCATTCCCTGCTCTCCTTTTCTCTAAGGGTCTCTCCTTTCTATTCCCTGAAAGCTCCTGTCAAGACATCCTGTGACTCTCCTCACCATTCCTGTCTCCCTGGAACAAAGGACCTCAAGTTCCCAGGACTTCAGTCCTGGTCTGTCCAGGAATTGAGGATGAAAGGAGAGGTTTCTTGAAGAAGTGGGGAATAATCATAAGGCAGCTCTCACCGCATCCTTTTAATAGTTACCTAAAGGAATTTAAGTTCTCTTTCATAATTACTACAAGTTTATAAGCCCAAGTACTTTTGTAAAATTTGGTCTGCAATCTCAGACACCTTCCAGGGACAAGCAGATAAGGGCTGGGGTGTGAGTGTGTGCATGGTCATTGTATGAATGACGGAATCTGCAATAAACTGGAAGTCACATTTCCTGTCCAAAGGAAACAGCTGCTTGTTGTCGAGTGTAAAGTCAGGCCCTGGCTTGGCTGTAACTTTTTTTCAAGAAAACTGAAAATCTGGATATTTATGTGAACATGCCTGATTTTAAAATGTTGACTCAAGTTTTTACAAAATAATGTGTGGGACACCCCAAATACACACCTGCTGGCTGATGACAACCCAGGGGCTCCCAGTTTGTATCTCTTTTGTAAAGTTTGCCCTGAATGATATAATGGCAGTTTTAGAACACAGGTTCTACTGTGAATTTGGATTTACAGCTGAAGGACATTTTCTGTTTAAAAGAAATTTAGGTTGTAAGAAGCAGAAGTTTCTCAAGCTTTTACTTGACATAACTTTATTGAAAGAGGGGAAATCATGGTTTATATGTACTATGTTGAAAAGAGCTGCTCTGGATAGG
>NW_007731183.1:120182-121948 GCF_000696425.1 Galeopterus variegatus
AAAACCTGAGAATTCATTGTAGAACATGTTGATACTCTCTTTATGTATCTCATGTTCCTTATTGAGGGCTGTACTGGTTGTTAATTTATTGCCACTCTACTCCAAACTCATCCATCATTATAGGCTCAGTGATAATGAACATAATTTCTTGTTTTCCTTTAAAGTCTGCACTATGTTACATTTTTCAGTAGAGGTCCCTGGAGGAACCTACAGGAGGAAGGAACTCTCTTGCAACTTCCAGCTACTGCTTGGAGGGTTAGAAGAGTGGGTGTGAGGGCATCCTGTGTGGTGCTGCCCCAGCTACACACCCATGAACTTGCTGGCTTATCTTTGAAATAATCTTCCCATGGCCTTCTCAGTATGGAAACAAGCACCCTGAAGGCTTACTGCCTTTCTCAGTACCCCCATCCCCTCTGCAGACCCTCACTCTACCTGTGCTTAATCCACCTGAGGCTTGCATGGTTGTTCCATCTTGTCCATTGACTGCAGACCAGCTGTACCTGGAAAAACCAGTAAATCTCTCTCATGTCAAAGGGACTGAACTACACCTTCTCCAATGAGGTCTGCAACCCAGCCTTGGGGATCAACCTTCCAAGAGTTATTATTATTTTTTTTTTTNGGATATTTCTCTCACATGGTCAGTCACTTTTTCAGTTTGGAAGTAGACAGAAAGACAGGCATGAAGATATACAACCTCCCACGCACCTTCACAAAAAGAAAGACCCTGTCTCTCCTACTTACGGCTATTAAAAGAGACCATGTATGGAAAAGTCCACTTGGACAGGCATGAGCTGTAGTGATGATGGTGGTGATAGCCTACTGTAGGCTCTAACCTTAGCTTAGGGAGAACAGAGCAGGAAATTTAAGCAGAACAGCAGAGCTTTCTAATGCCAAAGAAATAATATGGCCAAGTTAAAGTAGTTTGTTTGCCAAACTTGGAAGTAATCTGTTGGCAGTCAAGGTCTCTGAATATCCAGAAAAAATGAGACTTAACTGTTGGAAGGTCTTTGCTTGAGAAAATTAACATTGGCATGCTGTATATTTGACTTGCAGTTCTGAACTTAGGGCATGGGTGAAGATTCTGCTAGCTTCTAAATCAGTGATTCCCAAATTGTGGTCACTGACCAGCAGCTTCAGCAGCACCTGGAAACATGTTAGAAATACAAATTATTTGGGGTTCCATCCCAGATGTATTGAATGTGAAACCATTGAGTGGGGCCCAGGAATCAAGCCCTCAGCTTGAAGTTAGAGAACCAATGCCCTTAGGCATTGTGTTATGGTATGTAACAAATTCCTCAAAATGCTAAGTGAAAAGGAAATTGGCCTGGGTTAGGTCAGGGAAGCCTTCCTGGATGAAGGGGGAATTTGAAGGAGGGCTTTGAAAAAGAGAGAGGCAGAGAGGAGAACAAGCAACTGCACTGATCAGGAGACTGGAGTGTTAGCTTCTGACTAGGTTTTCTCCTGTGCCAAATTGAGGTGATATTGTCTCACAATATTATTCTGTGGTTATCTCACAGAATTATTGTGGAGATTACGTGCATAAAAATGTGTGGCAAGCTACAATGCATTCAAAAAATGTGGGGCCTGTTATTGTTTTATGTACCACATTGCTGTCAGGTGAAGCTACTCAACTTCCTCAAGCAGCGTCAAGTTTGCTACCTAATCCACCGAACTTGTACATTTTTAGAAAATGTATGTTGAAGTTCCTACTGAAATCCTTTTGGAAATGCTTCTGCATGAATTCATAGTAGCTCTGGTTCCTCTTT
>NW_007731183.1:123687-125486 GCF_000696425.1 Galeopterus variegatus
AGTTTGTCCATGCTGCTGCGAATGGTAGAATTTTGTTCTTTTTTATAGTCTAGTAGTATTCCATTGTGTATATATACTACATTTTCTTTATCCAATCATCTGTCGATGGACAATTAAGTTGGTTCCATATCTTGGCTACTGTTAATAGAGCTGTGATAAACATGGGGGTGCAGGACATCCTTCAACATGCTTTCCATTCCTTTGGGCATATACCCAGAAATAAGAGTGTTGGATCACATGGTAGTTCTATCTGTAGTTGTTTGAGGAACTTCCATACTGTTTTTCCATAATGGCTGTACTAACTTCGAGTTTCACCAACAATGTATGTGTTCTCTTTCTCTGCATCCTTGTCAGCATTTGTTATTTTCTGTCTTTTTGATAATAGCCAGTCCAACTAGGGTGAGGTCATATCTCATTGTGGTTTTGATTTGCATTTCCCTGAAGATTAGTGATATTTACCATTTTTTCATATACCTGTTGGCCATTTGTATGTCTTCTTTGGAGAAATATCTGTTGAGCTCCCTTGCCCATTTTTTAATTGGGTTATTTGTGTTTTTATTATTGAGTTGTTTGGTTTTCTTGTATATTATGGATATTAGTCCCTTGTCAGATGTGTAGTTTGCATATATTTTCTCCCATTCTACAGATCATATCTTAGCTCTGTTTATTGTTTCCGTTGTTGTGAAGAAGCTTTTATGTTTGTAAAATCCCACTTGTTTATTTTTACTTCTGTTGCCTGTGTTTTTTAGGTCTCATTCACAAAGCCTTTACATAGTCCTACATCTTGGAGCATTTCCTCTGTGTTTTATTCTATCAGTTATACAGTTTCTGGTCTTACATTTAAGCTTTAATCCATCTTTAGTTGATTTTTGTATGCAGGGAGAGATAGGGGTCTAGTTATATTCTTCCACACATGGATATCCAGTTTTCCCAGCACCATTTATTGAAGAGGCTGTTCTTTCCCCAAAGTATGTTTTCAGCACCTTTGTCAAAGATCAGTTGACTTTAAGTATGTGGATTTATTTCTGGGTTCTCTATTCTATTTCATTGGTCCATGTGTCTGTTTTTATGCCGGTACAATGCTGCTTTGGTTATTATCACTTTGTTGTATATTTTGAAGTCAGGTAGTATAATGCTTCCAGCTTTATTCTTTTTGATCAGGATTGCTTTTGCTATTCAAGGTCTCTTCCTGTTTGATATGAATGTTAGGCTTGTTTTCCTCTATTTCTGTGAAGAATGTCATTGGTATTTTCATTGGGATTGTGTGAATCTGTAGATCGTATGGTAGTATGGTCATTTTCACAACATTAATTCTACCAATCTGTGAGTATGGAATGTCTTTCTATTTTTTTGTGTCCTCTTTAACTTTTTTAATCAGTTTTTTGTAGTCTTTGTTGTAAAGTTCTTTCCTATTGTATTTTTTTGGTAGCTACTGTCAATGGGCTTGTTTCTTGATTTCTTTTTCTGCTAGTTTGTTACTGGTGTGTAGAAATGCTACTGGTTGTTTTTGTATATTGATTTTGTATCCTGAAACTTTACTGAAATTGTTGATCATTTTTAAGTGTTTTTTGGTGGAGTCTTCAGGTTTTTCTATATAAGATCACGTCATCTGCAAATAGGAACAATTTGCCTTCCTCTTTTCCAATTTGGAGTGTCTTTACTCTTTTCTCTTGCCTTTTTGTGTTGAACAGAACTTCCTACTATGTTGAATAAGAGTTGGCGGGCCGAACCCATGGCTCACTTGGGCGAGTGCTGTGCTGGGAGTGCAGTGACACTGGGAGCGCCGAGGCCGCAGGTTC
>NW_007731183.1:126130-127243 GCF_000696425.1 Galeopterus variegatus
GCTCACTGGCTGAGCACGGTGCGGACGACACAAAGCCAAGGGTTGTGATCCCCTTACCAGTTCCAAAAAAAGAAAAAAAGAGTTGGGAATGTGGGCATCCTTGTCTTGTTCCAGATCTTAGGAAAGAAGCCCCAGTTTTTGTCCATTCAGTATGGTATTAGTTGTGGGTTTGTTGTATATGGCTTTTATTATGTTGAGATACTTTCCTTCTGTACATATTTTGTTGAGAGTTTTAATCATGAAGCTATTTTGAATTTTATCAAAAGCTTTCCCTCCCTCTATAGAGATGATCATAGGGTTTTTGTCTTTCATTTTGTCTATATAGTTTATCCCATTTATTGATTTCCACATATTGAACCATTCTTGCATCCCTGAGATTAATCCCATTTGTTCACATTGTAAAATCTTTTTTATATGCTGTTGAATTCTGTTTTACATCTTAGTTTATCAAGGATATTGGCCTGTAGTTTTCTATTTTTGTTGTGTCTTTGTCTGGGTTTGGTATCAGTATAATGCTGGCTTCATATGATGAGTTTGGGAGAATGCTCTGTACTTGGACTTTTTGGAATAGATTGAGAAGGATTGGTATTAAATCTTTAAAATTTGGTTGAATTCAGCAATGAGGCTGTCTCGTCCTGGGCTTTTCTTTGTTCGGAGACTGCTGATTCCTGATTGAATCTCATTGCTCATTGTTGGTTTGTTCAGACTTTCTGTTTCTTCTTGTTTCATCTTGGTAGGTTTTATGTGTCTGGAAATTTATCTGCTTCCTCTAGATTTTCAAATTTGTTGGTGTATAGTTAGTTGTTCATAACTGTTTGTAATGATAGTTTGTATTTCGGTGGAATCAGTTGAATTGTCTCCATTTTCATTTCTGATTTTTGTTATTTTGGTCTTCTCTCTTCTTGATTAGTCTAGCTAATTGTTTATCAATTTTATCTTCTCCAAAATCCAATTTTTTCTGTTATCAAACTTTTTTTTATTTTGGTATTTATTTCATTTAGTCTGACCTAATATTGATTATTTATTTCCATCTACTAATTTCAGGGTTGGATTGTTCTTGCTTTTCTAGTTTCTTGAGGTGTAATATTAGGTTGCTTATTTTAGATCTTTCAA
>NW_007731183.1:127334-128606 GCF_000696425.1 Galeopterus variegatus
TGTTCTTGCTTTTCTAGTTTCTTGAGGTGTAATATTAGGTTGCTTATTTTAGATCTTTCAACATTTTTGATGTAAGCACTTATTGCAACAAATTCCTGTCTTAGTCCTACATTTGCAATATTCCATGGATTTTGGTATGATGTGCTTCTATTTTCATTTGTTTCAAATAATTTTTTGATTTTTTGCTTTATTTTATCTTAGAACCATTGGTTGATCAGGGGCATGTTATTTAATTTCGATGCATTTGTATAGTGTCCAGAATTTCACTTGTTGTTTTCTAGTTTTATTGCATTGTGGTCTGAAAAAATACTTTATGTACTTCAATTTTTTAAATTTGTTGAGATTTGATTTGTGGCCTAACATGTGGTCTATCCTGGAGAATGATCCAAGTGTTGATGTGTTGATGTGGTCTATCCTGGAGAATGAACCACGTGTTGATGTATATTCTACAGTTGTTGGATGAAATGTTCTGTAAATGTCTGTGAAGTCCATGCAATCTAGAGTACAGTTTAAATCCAATGTTTCTATGCTAGTTTTTTTTTTGTGTGTGTGTGTGTAGGTGATCTGTCCAATGCTGAGAGAGGGGTGTTGAAGTTTCCAATTATTATTATACTGGGGTCCATCTCTCCCTATAGATCTGGTAGTAATTGCTTTATATATCTGGATATTCTTATGTTGGGTGCATATATATTTATGATTGTTATGTTCTTTCTGAATTGATCAATTTATCATTATATAATATCCTTCTTTGTCTCTACTTACAGTTTTTGGTTTAATGTCTATTTTATCTTATGGAAGTACAGCTACTCCTGCTCATTTTTGTTTTCCATTTGTTTTGGACATATTTTTCTATCCCTTTACTATTAGTCTATGTGTGTCTCTACTGGTAAATTGAGTTTCTCGTGGGTAGCATATAGTTGGGCCTAGTTTTTTTTTTTTTTTTAAAGATGACCGGTAAGGGGATCTCAACCCTTGGCTTGGTGTTGTCAGCACCACGCTCAGCCAGTGAGCAAACCGGCCATCCCTATATAGGATCCGAACCCGTGGCCTTGGTGTTATCAGCACCGCACTCTACCGAGTGAGCCGTGGGCCGGCCTCTAGTTTTTTTTTTAATCCATTCATCAAATCTAATTCTTTGAATTGTGAAATTTAATCCACTTATGGTCAGGGTTTTCATTCAAATGTATTGCCTTACTCCTGCCACTATTAATTTTTTTATGTTTGTTTTATTTTTCTTTTGTTCCTTTCTTTGCCTTTTATTGTTTTTGTTTG
>NW_007731183.1:129284-132625 GCF_000696425.1 Galeopterus variegatus
ACTCTTTTGATTCCAGATATAGGACTCTTTTGAGCATTTCTTGTATGGCCATTCTTGTGGTAGTGAATTGCTGAAGTGTTTGTTAGTCTGGGATGGACTCTATTTGTCTTTTATTTCCAAAGGGTGGCTTTGCTGGGTATAGTATACTTGGCTGGCAGGTTTTTCTTCTAGCATTTTGAATATATCATCCCACTATCTCTTGGCCTGTATGGTTTCTGTTGAGAAGTCTGCTGTTAGTCTGATGGGGATTCTCTTATTGGTGACTTGACACTTTTTCTCTTGCTGATTTTAAAATTCTCACTTTGTCTTTGACTTTTGACAATTTAACTATAATGTTTCTCAGCAATGGCCTTTATGGGCTGAATCTGTTTGGGGATGTTTGAGCCTTGTAGATCTGGAAGATTATATATTTCCCAGTATTTGGGAAGTTTTCAGTTATTATATTATTTCATTAAATAGGTATTCAATGCCTGTTCCTTTCTCCTTACCTCCCAGAATATTCATGATGTAGATATTTGTATGCTTAAGTTTATCTAATAGTTCTCATAGGCTTTCTTAACTTTTTAAAGTTCTTTTTTCTTTTTTTTTGGTCCAACTGGGTTAATTCAAAATTCCCATCTTCAGTTTCAGAAATTCTTTCTTCTGTTTATTCTAGCCTTTTGTTTAAGTTCTTGGTTGTATTTTTCATTTTGTTGAATGAATTCTTCAGTTCCAGGGTTTCTGCTAGATTCTTTTTTACGATACCTCTTTGCTGAATTGCTCCTTCAATTCCTCGATTTTTTTTTTCTTACTTCACTGTGGTTTCTATACATATTTTCTTGTATCATGTTCAGATTCTTTAAGATTATTCTTTGGAATTTTTTTCCTGTTGCTTTTGTCTGCTACTGGAGAATTATTGCCTTATTTTGGGGATGTTGTGTTTCCTCATTTTTTCATGCTTCTTTTGTCTCTGCATTGATGTCTGGGCATCTGGTGAGGTCATTGCTTCTTTTAATTTTTGGAGTATTTTTTAAGGGAGAAACTCTTTCCTGTAGAGGTGTTCTAAATTGATATTTGGATTAAGTGTTTTAGGTTTGGTTCTGCGTGAGCAAGGTTGTGCTTTTTTGTATGACTTCTTTGACTTTATTCAATTTTAGAGTTGTCTATGGCCTATGTGGCCTGTATGGTCGGACCCTTGGTAGTTTTTTTTTTTAGGGGTGACAGTAGGCAGGGTTATTGTGGCTGTGGGTGTGGCACTCAGGGAGCAGGTGTTCTCTGACACAGAAGATCCTGAGAGTTCTGCAGAAGGCCCCAGATTAGCTGTTGAGCCTAGAGCAAGCCTGCAAAAATGCTGCAAGACCCAGTGACTCCATAAGGGCCTATGGTGAAGGGGAAAAGTTTCTGTATGCTGTTGGTTCAGAAGGAGGTGTACCCTAGTGTAGTAGAGCCTGAAACAAGCCTGCAAGGGTACAGCCAGGTCCAGCAGCTCTGTAGGGGCCTGCCTTGGGGGATCATAGGCCCTGATCAATCTGCAGTTGGTCAAAGTACAGGTGTGCACTGGTGCCACAGGTCCTGGTAGCTTTGTATATGGTGGTTGCTAGAGCTTCTGGCCTTGTATCCAGCCTGTGTGGACAGATACAACTGGTCCTGGTTACTGTGGAGGGCCATGGTTAGCGGAGGAGCTACTGCAGGGCTGGCTGACTGCTGATGTAGGCACCTGTGAACTCAGTGGGCCAGTGTGTTGTGCAGGTGGCTGTAGACATGAATTGGGGGGGGGTGGCACTATTGGTGTCTTCCCCATTCAGAAGGTCTGTCACCTGTGGGGGGAGAAGGTGCCACATGGATTCAGATGCTGGGGTCATGGTCTTTCTGTATGACCTAGGCTCTAGGCAGCCAGAGTGGTGGTTCTGCAGGCCCCTTTGTGTATGTGGCAGAATGTAAGTGGGGCCTCAGGATGAGGGGTTCACTTTTTCCTGGTCCAGGGTGGGTCACACTCTAGCTCTTGCTATGGGTTCAGTTTCAAGATGGTGCTGTCCGTTAGCCACTTGGAGAGGTGAGGGGTAGATTCCTATCTTGGGCTTTTTCTTGTTTTTCATTTTTCTTTTATTTTAACTTCTCAATATACATTTTAGTTGATTTTTATGACCCTTTACTCATTCCTCTTTCCCCCCCTCCCCACTCCACTACATCATATCTGTTCACTTGTCTTAACAAGTTCAAGGAATTGTGATTGTTGTGTTTTCTTCCCTCCCCATGCTTTCTTTATATGTGTGTTTATTTATTTATTTGTTTTCAGCTCCCACAAATAAGTGACAACATGTAGTATTTCTCTTTCTGTGCTTGACTTGTTTCACTTAATATAATTTTCTCTAAGTCCATTCATGTTGTTTTGAATGGTAGTATTTCATTCTTTTTGTAGCAGAGTAGAATACCATTGCATAGATATACCACAGTTTCCTTAGTCACTCATCTGATGATGGACATTTGGGCTGATTCCAATGCTTGTCTATTGTAAATAGTGCTTCAACAAACATGGGAGTACAGGCATCCCTTTGGTATGATGATTTCCATTCATCTGGGTGTATTCCCAGCAGTGGAATAGTTGGGTCATATGGTAGATCTATTTGTAATTGTTTGAAGAACCTCCATACCATTCTCCATAAAGTCTGCACCATTTTGCAGTCCCACCAACAGTGTATGAGAGTTCGTTTTTCTCTGCAACCTCACTTGCCTTTATCATTCTCAGTCTTTTGGATATTAGCCATCCTAACTGGAGTGAGATGGTATCTCAGAGTGGTTTTGATTTGCATTTCCCAAATGCTGAGTGATGTTGAGCATTTTTTCATGCATCTGTTGGACATTTGTATATCTTTCTTTGAGAAATGTCTGTTCAGCTCCTTTGCCCATTTTTAAATTGGGTTCTTTTTTTTTTTTTGGTGTAAAGTTGTTTGAATTCCTTGTATATTATGGATATTAATCCTTTGCCAGATGTATATTTTGCAGATATTTTCTCTCCCTCTGTTGGTTTTCTTTTCATTCTGTTGATTGTTCTTTTCCTGTGCAGAAGCTTTTTAGTTTGATATAATCACATTTGTTTATTTTTCCTTTAGTGCCTGTGTGTTAGGGGTCATATTGATGAAGTCTGTACACACTCCTGCTTCCTGGAGTGTTTCCCCTGTTTTCTTTAAGGAGTTCTATTGTTTCAGGATGAGTATTTAATTATTTAATCCATTTTGAGTTGATGAAATGTACTAGTCTACTTTCATTGTCCTACATATGAATATCCAGTTTTCTCAGCACCATTTGCTGAAGAGGCAATCTCTTCCCCAGTGTGTAGACTTGATGCCTTTGTCAAAGATCAG
>NW_007731183.1:133625-139060 GCF_000696425.1 Galeopterus variegatus
TTACTTTCATTGTCCTACATATGAATATCCAGTTTTCTCAGCACCATTTGCTGAAGAGGCAATCGCTTCCCCAGTGTGTAGACTTGATGCCTTTGTCAAAGATCAGATGTCTGTAGGTGTATGGGTTGATTTCTGAGTTCTCTATTCTATTCCATTGATCCATGTGTCTGTTTTTATGCCAGTACAATTCTGTTTTGGTTATTATTGCTTTGTGATATAGTTTAAAATCTGGTAGTGTTATGCCTCTGGCTTTAATTTTTTTGCTCAGGATTGCTTTGGTTATGTGTGGTCTTTTGTTATTCTATATAAATATCTGGATAGTTTTTTCCGTTTCTGAGAAAAATGTCATTGGATTTTTAATGGGCATTGCATTGAATCTGTAGATCACTTTGGGTAATATAGACATTTTCACAATGTTAATTCTTCCAATGCAAGAGCATGGGATATTTTTCCATCTTCTTGTGTCCTCTTTAATTTCTCTCAACAGTGGTTTGTAGTTCTCTTCAAAGAAATTTTTCACATCCTTGATTAACTTTATTCCTAAGTATTTTATTTTTTTGTTGGCTATTGTAAATGGGCTAGTTTTCTTGATTTCTTTTACCTCATGTTCACTGTTGGAGTACAGAAATGCTACTGAGTTTTGTGGGTTGATTTTGCATCCTACAACTTTGCTGAAAACATATATTAACTCTAAGAGTTTTTTGTAGAGGCTTTAGGCTGTTCAATATAGAGGATCATATCATCCACAAACAGGGACAGTTTGACTTCATCTTTTCCAATCTGGATGCCCTTTATTTCCTTCTCTTCTCTGATTGCTCTGGCTAGTACTTCCAACACTATGTTGAATAGTAGTGGTGAGAGTGGGCATCCTTGTCTAGTTCCTGAAAGCTTTTCCCTGTTCAAGATGATATTGGCAGTGGGCTTTTCATATATGGTTTTAATTGTCCTGAGATACTTTCTATCTATACCTAACTTCTAGAATCTTTATCATGAACAAGTGTTGAATTTTGCCAAATGCTTTTTCAGTGTCTATAGAGATGATCATATGGTTTTTGTCTTTGCTTTTATTGATGTGGTGTATCGCATGTATTGATTTGCATATGTTGGACTAATCTTGCATCCCTGGGATGAATCCCACTTGATCCTGGTATATAATTTTGTGTATGTATTGCTGCATTCTGTTAGGTAGTATTTTATTGAGGATTTATGCATCTATATGCATCAAGGACATTGGCCTATAGTTTTCTATTTTTGGTTTATCTTTGCCTGTTATTGTATCAGGGTGATGTTTGCCTCCTAGAATGAGTTTGCGAGAATGGCCTCTGTTTCAATCTTTTGGAATAGTTTGTAGAGAATTGGTATCAGTTCCTCTTTAAAAGTTTGGTAGAACTCTGCAGTGAACCCATCTGGTCCTTGGCTTTTCTTTGTTGGGAGCCTTGTGATAACAACTTCAATCTCTTTTATTGTTATTGGTCTGTTCAGATTATCTATATCTTCCTGGCTCAGTTTTGGTAGTTCGTATGTGTCCAGAAATTTATCCATTTCCCCCAGATTTTCAAATTTGTTGGCATATAGTTGTTTATAGTAGTCTCTAATGATTCCTTGTATTTCTGAGGTATCAGTTGTGGTATCACCTTTTTCATTTCTAATTTTTGTTATTTGAGTCTTCTCTCTTCTTTTTTTAGTTAGCCTTGCTAAAGGTGTGTCAATTTTATTTATCTTTTCAAAAAACTACTTTTTGTTTTATTGTTCTTTCGTATCTTTTTTGGGGTTTCTATTTCATTTAGTACTGCTCTGATCTTAATTATTTCCAACTACTAACTTTGGGTTTGGATTGTTCTTGATTTTCTAGTTCTTTAAGGTGAAGTGTTAGGTTGTTTATTTGCCTTTCCCCCCATTCTTCTGAAGTAAGCATTTAATGAGATAAATTTCCTCCTTAGTACTGCTTTTGCAGTATCGCACATGTTTTGGTATGATGTGTCCTTATTAGTTTCAATAAAGTTTTTGATTTCCTATTTAATTTCTTCTTGGACCCATATGTCATTAAGTATAATGTTGTTTAATTTCCATGTGTTTGTATAGTTTCCAGGGTTTCGTTTGCTATTGATTTCTAATTTTAGTCCATTGTGATCTGAAAAAAATACATGGGATAATTCCAATTTTTTTTGAATTTGTTGAGACTTGATTTGTGATCCAACATGTGGTCTATCCTGGATAATATTCCATGAGCTAATGAGAAGAGTGAATATTTTGAGTTTGTTGGATGGCATGTTCTGTAGATATCTGCCAAGTCCAATTGGTCTAAAGTGTTGTTTAAATCTTGTTTTTCTGTATTGATTTTTTGCCTAGATGATCTGTCCAATGTTGAGAGTGGGGTGTTCAGGTCTGCCACTATGATGGTGTTAGTGTCTATCTCATTCTTTAGGTCTAATAGTGTTTGCTTTATAAATCTGGCTGCTCTGATGTTGGGAGCATATATATTTATGATCATTATGTCTTCTTGATGGATGGATCCTTTTATCATTATATAGTGGTCTTTTTTTAATCTCTTTTCATGGATTTGGTTTAAAGTCCATTTTATCTGATATAAGAATAGCTACTCCAGTTCGTTTTTAATTTCTATTTGCATGGTATATCTTTTTCCATCCTTTCACTATTAGTTTATGTGTGTCTTTACAGGTGAGGTGAGTCTCTTGAAGGCAGCATATTGTTGGGTCCATCTTTTTAATCCAGTCAGTTAATCTGAGTGGGGAATTTAATCCCTTTACATTTAGAGTTATTGTTGAAAGGTGTTGATTTACTCCTAGTATTTTATTGATTTTTGTTTAGAAGTCTTAAGTATCTTCTCTTCTATTTTTCTGAGTTTCTGTTTGTCTTCTGTGTTCGCTGGTTTCTTCTGGTGGTAGATAAACTATTTTTTCCTCTTTACTGTTAACATTTTTGTTTTACTGGTAGGTTTTGTTCTTTCTTGAGTTTTCATGGCAGTGATGGTTGTTCTTCAGGTACCAGAGCCAGTACTCCCTTGAGAATTTCTTGTAAGGCTTGTTGTATGGTAGTGAACTCTGCCAGTTTTTGTTTGTCCTAGAAATATACTATTTGTCCTTCATTTTGAAAGTACAGCCTTGCTGGGTATAGTATTCTTGGCTGGCAATTTTTGTCCTTTAGTATTTTGAATATATCATCCCATTCTTTTCTGTCTTTTAGGGTTTCTGATGAAAAGTCTGATGTTAGTTTGATTGGGGCTCCCTAAGAGGTGACTTGATGCTCCTCTCTTGGAGCATTTAAGATTCTTTCTTTGTTTTTGAATTTTGCCAGTTTGACTATAACATGTCTTGGAGAGGACCTTTTTGGGTTGAATATGTTTGGGGATCTTTGGGCCTCCTGAATCTGAAGATCTGTGACTTTCCCTATACTTGGGAAGTTTTGTGCTATTATTTTGTCGAATATGTTTTCAATGTCATTTCCTTTTTCCTCCCTTTCTGGAATACCCATGATTTCTATATTTGAGCACTTAAGGTTGTCTGTTATCTGTCTTAGATTTTCTTTGATATTTTAAATTCTTTTTCCTTTTTTCTGGTCCACCTGTGTTAATTCAAACAGCCTGTCTTCAAGGTCAGAAATTCTCTCTTCTGCTTGTTCTGGCCTGCTGGTTAGACTCTCTGTTGTGTTTTTTTTTATGGTGTTGAATGAATCCTTCAGCTCCACAAGTTCTGCTACATTCTTTTTCAGGGCATTGGTTTCTTTGGACATTTTTTCTTTCAGGTCCTGTATATTTTTTCTCATTTCATTGTGTTGTCTAACTGTGTTTTCTTGTATCTCATTTAGTTTCCTTAGAATTATTGCTTGAAATTCCTTGTCAGTCATTTCAAGGACTTCCTGTTGTATAAGATCTAGAGCTTGAGAGTTATTATTTTCCTTTGGTGGTGATGTACTTTCTTGACTTTTCATATTTCTGGTATCTTTCTTTGGTGTTTAGTCATTGTTGCAGGGGGTTTCACAGTCCACTCATTCCATTCTGATGTCTCACTTGGATCCTGAAGGGACTGCTAATTCTTGGCAGTGGGGCCTAGCCTGGGCTGGGGGTCCCACAGCACCTGCCTGTTCTGGCATGGCTGGCTTGGGGCATATAGCCCCGGTGGCTCTCAGGCCTCTCTGGGCATCAGGGACTGACCTGAGCTGGGGGTCCCACAGTGCCTGCCTGTTCCAGTGTGGCTGATTCAGGGCATGTGTGCCTGAAAGCTCTCAGGCTTCTCTGTGTGGTGGGGACTAGCCTGGGCTGGGGGAGTCTCACAGTGCCTGCCTCTTCTGGTGTGGCTGACTCAAGGCATGTGGGTCAAGCAGCTCTTGGCCCTCTCTGGGCAGTGCAGACTGGCTTGGGCCGGAGGTCCTGTGGCACCTGTCTGCTCCTGTGCAGCTGACTTTAGCTGTGTAGGCCTGGCAGCTCTCATGCCTCTCTGGGTGGTAGACACTGGCCTGGGCTGGGAGTCCTGTGGTGCATGACTCCTGTCTGTTCTGGCACAGCTCTCAGGCCTCCTGTTGTTGCTTTTTAATAGTTGCAAATTGTTTGATTTGTGGGAGAGAGTGATGCTAGGAACCACCTATTCCAACATCTTAGGAAGTCAAGTTTCATCTCTCTTAACTAGTTTCTATGTTTTTTGTTGTATGGAAATTTCCATAAAAGTTAATCTTTTATGGTCAGAAAATAGTTCCTTTCATCACTTTATGTACTTCAGTTATTTTTTTACATGTATCTTTTTAAATTTAATTTTGAGCTATAAAAGCACTGTGGCATTTTTTTTTTCACGGATAGTGTTAAGCACTCTGAAATCTTGTTGTAACCAATGAGCTGGTGGATGTGAGAAATGCCCTCACCCATCCAGCGCCAAAGGATGGACACATGGACACATGAGGTACAGTGAAGCAAGACTTTAATAATGGCCTTGAAAGTCCAGCTGTCTCTGAATGGAACAGGCACATGGAAAAAGGCTGTAGCAAGCAATTTATTCCCTAGTATGCAAGTCCCTCCCCCCACTTCCTCATTGGTTGAATACTATGGGGTGCAAAATGTTTCTGAACAATGGCTAAAACTTATTACCCCCTTGCAAGGAATTCTTTTGTCTGGGGGCTGAGGACAAGCCCATGAAAAAGGCCTACTTAAGCCCTGTGAAGGGAGAAACACGAGGGAATGAAGAAAACAAAAGGAGCTAGCAAGTAATTACCATGTCAAGGAGTGTCTTATCTGTTCAGCAATCCTCTGGGAAAATGAAGAAAACAAAAGGGGCTAGTAACTAATTACCATTCAATAAAACACCCTCAGATAAGTCATTTCTGAAAATGAATCACTTAGATTATTTTCTTACAGGAATTATTTTGATTCCTTCCTTCCTTCCTTCCTTCCTTCCTTCCTTCCTTCCTTCCTTCCTTCCTTCCTTCCT
>NW_007731183.1:139333-141594 GCF_000696425.1 Galeopterus variegatus
TCCTTCCTTCCTTCCTTCCTTCCTTCCTTCCTTCCTTCCTTCCTTCCTTCCCAGCTCCCACTTATGAGTAAGGACATGCAGTATTTCTCTTTCTGTACCTTGCTTATTTCACTTCACATAATTTTCTCTAAGTTCATTCTTGTTAATGTGAATGGTAGACTTTCATTCTTTTTTATGACAGAGCAGTATTTCAATGTGTATATATATCACAATTTCATTATCTAGTCATCCATTGATGGACATCTAGTTTGGTTCCAACTTTTAGCCATTGTAAATAGCACTGCAGTAAACGTGGAAGTGCAGGTATCCCTTCGACATGATGATTTCCATTCCCAGAGGTGGGATTGCTGAATCATATGGCAATTCTATCTGTTGTTGTTTGAGGAAGCTCCATACTGTTTTCCATAGAGATTGTACTAATTTATAGTCCCGTCAACAGTGTAGGAGGGTTCTGCTCTCTCCATATTCTCACCAGAATTTGTTATTCTCATTCTTTTTGATTATAGTCTGTCTAACTGTGGTGAGATGATATCTCAATGTGGTTTTTGTTTGCATTTCCTTGATTTAGTGATGTTGAGCATTTTTTCATTTGTCTATTGGTCATTTGTTTATCTTCCTTTCAGCAATGTCTATTTAACTCCTTTGCCCATTTTTTAATTGGGTTACTTTTTATTATTATTATTGTTTGAATTTCCTGTATATCATGGGTATTAATCCCTTGTCAAATGCATAGTTTACAAATATTTTCTCTCATTCTGTAAGTTGTCATTTTACTCTGTTAACTTTCTTTTGCTGTGCACTGCTTTTTAGTTTGATATAATCCTTCTTTTTAAATTTTTTCTTTTATGCCTGTGCTTTTGGGGTCTTCTTCATAAAGTCTTTGCCCAAACATACTTTGTGAAATGTTTCCCCTGTTTTCTTTTAGTAGTTTTATAGTTTTGGGTCTTATATATGTCTTTAATCCACTCTGAGTTCATTTTAGTATATGGTGATAGGTACAGGTCTAGTTTCATTCTTCAACATATGGATGTCCAGTTTTCTTAGCACCACTTATTGAAGAGTCAGTCCTTTTCCCAACATATGCTCGTTTTGCCTTTGTCAATTATCAGTTGGCTGTGAGTAGGTGGGTTGATTTCTAGGCTCTGTATTCCATTTGGTTGGTCAGAGTGTGTGTTTTTATGCCAGTATCATGCTGTTTTGGTTACTATAGCTTTGTAGTATAATTTGAAGTCCGGTAGCTTTATGTCCTTGCTTTATTTTTATTTTTTGCTCAAGATAACTTTGCTTATTCAGGGTCTTTTGTTGTTCCATAAGAATGATAGGATCTATGTCATTGGTATTTTCACTGGGATTGTGTTGAATCTGTAGATTGTTTGGAGTAGTTTGGACATTTTCACAATGTTAATTCTTCCAATCCAAGAGCATGGAATATCCTCCCATCAGTTTGTGTCCTTTTTTAGCTTCTTTCAGCAATGATTCATAGTTTTTGTTGTAGAGATTTTTTACCACTTTGGTTAAATTGATTCTTAGGTATTTCATATTTTTTGTGACTATCAGAAATGAGCTTCCTTTCCTTGCTAGTTCATTGTTGGAGTATAAAAACACTACTGATTTTTGCACATTGATTCTGTATCCTGCAATTCTATTGAAATTGTTTACCAGTTCCAAGACTTTTTTGGTAGAGTCTTTAGGTTTTTGTCAAAATAGGATCATGTCATCTGCACACAGGGGTAGTTTGACTTTGTCTTTTCCAATCTGGATGCCCTTTATTTCTTTCTCTTGCCTAATCACTATGGCTAGCACTCCCAGTACTATGTTAAATAGGAGTGTTAAGAGCATCCTTGTATTGTTCCTGTTCTTATGGAAAAAGCTTTGAACTTTTTCGTATTGGAGGTAGGTTTGTCATACAAGGCTTTTATTGTTTTGAAATGATTTCCTTCCATACCTAATTTTCTGAGGGTCTTTATCATGAAGGGATGTTGCATTTTGTTAAATGCTATTTCTTTATCTATTGAGATAATCACGTGATTTTTGTTCTTGATTTTATTGATGTGGTGTATCACATTTATTGACTTGCTTATATTGAATCATCCTTGCATCCCTGGGATGAATCACACTTCAGTATGGCATATAAGTTTTTTGATGTGTTGCTGTAGTCTGATTGCTGATATTTTGTTCAGGATTTTTGCATCTATGTTCATCAGAGATATTGGCCTGGAGTTTTTTTTTTGTTTTTTTTGTTATACCTTTGTCTTGTTTTG
>NW_007731183.1:142245-144181 GCF_000696425.1 Galeopterus variegatus
GAGTTTTTTTTTTTTTTTTTGTTATACCTTTGTCTTCTTTTGGTATCAGGGTGATGTTGGCCTGATAGAGTGAATTTGTGAGAATGGCTTCTGTTTCAATTTTTTGAATAGTTTGAAGATAATTGGTATTATGCCTTATTAAAAGGTTTGGTAGAATTCAGAGGTAAATCTATCTGTTCCTGGACTTTTCTTGGTTGGGACTTTGCTGATTACTGCTTCAGTCTCATTGTTTGTTATTGGTCTGTTCAGGTTTTTTATGTCTTCTTGGTTCAGTCTTGGTAGATTGAATGTGCCAGAAATTTATCCATTTCCTCCAGGTTTTCAAATTTGTTGCTGTATAGTTGCTTATAAGACTGTAATGACTCTTCGTATTCTGTGATATTGGCTGTAATATCTCCTTTTTCGTTTCTGATTTTTGTTATTTGGGTCTTCTCTCTTCTTTTCCTAGTTAGCCTAGCTAATGGCTTGTCTATTTTGTTTATCTTCTCAAAAAACCAATTTTTTTATTTCACTGATCTTTTGTATTTTGGGGGGTGTCTATTTTATTTAGCTTTGCTCCGATCTTAATTATTTCTTTCCATCTACTAATTTTGGGGTTGCATTTTTCTTGTTTTTCTAGTTCTTTGAGGTGTAGAATTAGGTTGTTTATTTGAAATCATTCTATTCTTTTGATGTAAGCATTCACTGCAATAAACTTTCCTCTTAGTGCTCCTTTTGCAGTATCCCACAGGTTTTGGTATGATGTGTATTTATTTTCATAAGTTTCAAGGAATTTTTTGATTTTCTGTTTAATTTCTTTTTGACCCATACATTATTCAGGACCATGTTATTTAATTCCACGTGTTTGTATAGTTTCCAGAGTTTCGTTATTCATTTCTAGTTTTAATCCATTGGGGTTTGAAAAGAAAAGATACTTAAAATGATTTGAATTTTTAAAAGTTTGTTGAGACTTGATTCGTGACCTAACACTTGGTCTACCTTGAAAAATGTTCCATGTGTTGATGTGAAGAATGTATATTCTGTAGTTGCTGGATGAAATGTACTGTAGATATATGCCAGGGCAAATTGGTCTAAAGTGTATTTTAAATCCTGTGTTTCTCTGTTGATTTTTGCCCTGATGATCTATCCAGTGCTGAGAGAGGGATGTTCCGGTCCCCTACAATTATTATATAGGATCTATCTCATTTTAGGTCTTGGGAGACCAGGAGGCTTCCAGCAGTGGGTTGGTGGCCATCATTCTGCTGGTTGCAGATGTCAGGGGGGCATGACCAAGGCCCTCAGCTCCTCAGTGTTCAGGCTTGGGAGCCCAGGGCACTACCAGCAGTGGCTTGGTGATTATTGCTGGGCTGGTTGTGGATGTCAGAAGGGTATGGCCAAGGCCCTCAGTCCCCCACCACCCTGGCTCTGGGGCCCAGGGCACTTCCTCAGGCAGCTCAGTGGTCATTTGTGGAGTGGTTGCAGATGTAGGGGGGCATGGCTGAGGCCCCTGGCCCTCCCTGCTCCCTGACTTGGGAGCCCAGGGGGCTTCCTTTCCTTCTACATTTTATACGTAATCTTTGGTTAATACTAGTTAATATTAAACTTTGTCTCTGATCTGTGAGTATTTTGATTTTTTCTTTCAGTTCTGTGTTAGGTTATTTGTGGTTCCTGCCACTTAAACTCTGCAGAGGAAGTAATTTGTTTTCCTTTGCTTACTTCTAAGATGGGGGAACTCCTTTTGGGGACCAGAACTTGAGCCCTGTATTTGAGCTAAATTGCTGCTTTGCTGCTAATTCCATGGGGAAGGCTTTTTGTACAGCTCAGGTTTCAATTGTTGACCTTGTTTTTGCTTCTGGGTCTTGTAAGTTTGGTACACCTGGATTGCATGGAAACTGTGGTCTGGGCCTGAGACTTTTCAGCAAACTGCACCCCCTGCAGTTCTATATTCCTGACCAGT
>NW_007731183.1:144466-147068 GCF_000696425.1 Galeopterus variegatus
GGGAAGGCTTTTTGTACAGCTCAGGTTTCAATTGTTGACCTTGTTTTTGCTTCTGGGTCTTTTAAGTTTGGTACACCTGGATTGCATGGAAACTGTGGTCTGGGCCTGACACTTTTCAGCAAACTGCACCCCCTGCAGTTCTATATTCCTGACCAGTTACCACTAAGAGGTCCTGTGCTGGTCTGGGCCTGAGACTTTTCAGCAAACTGCACCCCCTGCAGTTCTATATTCCTGACCAGTTACCACTAAGAGGTCCTGTGATGACTGTGTGGCAGGTCAGCTGTCCATGCTGTGCCCCAATATTCCCACAGTGGGCCTGTCTCCCCCACTGCCCATACTCCAAACACTTACCATGGGATGGGCTACATGTCAATCCCTTGTGATGACTCACCATCCTCTAAGTGGCTCCTTTCTTTTTTTGATTATCTGTGGATCCTTGCTCCTATGTGGGTCCACAGGAACCCTATTAGTGATCTTGCTGACTTGAGGGCCACCAAGGCTCTCTTCTCCCCAGCTGCTTCCAAGCAACATCATCCAAAGTGAACAGCTGCTGCTTTTGCCTGCTTCTGTTTTATGCACTCACCCGGACCAGCCTTGAAGCGGCCAGGATTTGAAATGGTCAGAATAGTCCTTTCTTTCTCTCATCATGGCTTCCTCTACCTTCATGAAGTCTGTAGGTCTCTCCTCCTCTTCCTCTGAGCTCTAGCAGCCCCAGCTTGGCTGTCGTTTCTTTTTAATGGTTGTAAAATGGTTGATTTGTAGGAGAGAGTGATGTGGGTGACCATCTATTCTGCCATCTTGACCAGAATCCATAAACATTTTTAATCTATGTAAATTCAATGGGCCTACTTTGGGAAATATTTTCTCCAAAGAGGATTTATTTTTGCCTTCTTACCACTTTAGAGGTTTAGGCTCAGAGCAATGGATCAAGACTTAGCTTTCTACTTCCTTGTTGTTTCAAGAATCAATATGCCTGTAAAAAAGTTCTCATGGGAATCAGTTGCAGGGCATCCATGCTCCTCTCTGCTTGTGCATCTCCAGGATGGCTCCCTGCAACTCTTGTTGCCTGCTGCTCTGTTTCCCACTGTTCTGGACTTAGTGGTCTACTTCTTTGGCTTTACTCTATGTACCCAAAGCCCAAATCCCTGGTGCTCCAGTTGCTGTCTCCCTTACTTCTTTCCCTGCAGCAGCTCCAGACTCAACTCTTATTTGTTTATGTTTTCATTTGTTACTTAGTTTTGTTGTTTGTTTGCTTATGGAGTAGAGGGTTTGGTGATTTTCTACTTTTATGAGTCACACAGAACCCAGAGAATGTATCTGTCTGTGTTCTATTTATGCAGTGGGAATGCCTAGGCTCATGATAGAAAACTGAAATCATAGAGAGTTTTAAACAAAGCTACATTTTAAAAATCCTTTTTGCCCATCAGGAGATAATTATGAGGAAGACCAGATCAGTTATAGACAAAATAAAGATACTACAATTTTCTTAGCAATTTGGCTACAACTTAAACTTAATAAACCATTTTCTGGCTGGGATGTGAAAGGCTGTGGAAGATGTTTGTTCCCACAATAACACACAAAATACTCAGATATAAAATTCTTACTTAGCTATGAAACTACTGAAGAGTGAAGGATTAAAGAAAAGCCCAGATGAACTGATTTTCTGAGAGAGGAGCCCTTTATAAGTGACGACCATGCAGTGGCAGTTTATTGGGGCAGAGGTGAAAAAGAAAGTCTGCTAAAGGCTGAGATAGATGAGCTATTGGTAATGTTGGTGGCAGGGCAGGGATATTGGAGTCTAGGAGACTCCAAAATGCAGCAATAATGTATTTGACTTAAAAATTCTCCCTTGGCTTCCCACTCCTATCTTGCCAAGAAAAGGGCAGTGATCATGTGGCTAGAAAGCAGAAGGAACTCTCTAGTCTAATGCATTATCATGGTGCCTGGAAAGGGGTTCTATTACTACGGATTCAAGAGGTTAGACTGAGGTCCAACCCACACCAGGCTCCAGGATCAAACATTGAGAAGATCAAAGAAATCAGACGTGGGCAGAAACAGCTGTGACATTATGTGAAAAAGCTAACTAGTGATGAGTTCAATCTTAAAAAGTGCTGCCTAGTCCAAGGTTAACTTGATACTTAGTGAAATTGGAATAATATCTTTAGCAGCAACACAGAGGAAAGAGATTGCACATGATTAGAAGTAAAAACAAAGCAAAACAGTTACATAAGGCAATGTCCACTGTTAACTATCTACAATGTTCAGTACACATAAAACATTATGACATCATAAAACCTAGCCATGGGTAACCCAGACATTGGAACTAGCAGCAAAGGATTTAAAAAACTTGTATTATAGATATATTTTAAAGTTTATAAAGAAAAGATGAAACAAGTGTCCCAACCCATGGGATATTCAACGCAGACCCTGGAGGAGGGAGTGGGAATTGGATGGGACAAGAGACGTGAGAAATGGAGACAAGATAGTATTCTGATCAAGTCTCGTTTATTAGCCAGAAGGTCACAGATTATATAGACAGTGGGAGGGAATCAGCAGATAAGGAAGTGAGCAGCAGATGGTTTACTGAGAAAACTGCAGGGCG
>NW_007731183.1:148801-149513 GCF_000696425.1 Galeopterus variegatus
CTTTAAAGCTTTTTGTAACTGTCTTATGTAGACATCATGACAACTTAATTCTTAATTCTTGCCCCATTATCGGGTGTGCTTACTCACCTTATCCTGACATGGGAGGTTCCCGTGGCGGACGAAGGTTTTACTCTTTCATTTTCAGTGGTTGACCCTCTGATGCGCCCTTCCTCATGGTGTCCCCCGTATCCAGTGCCCCACGTTTGGGTGCCAAAAATGTCCTGACCCACGGGATATTCAACGAGGACCCTGGAGGGGGGAGTGGGAATTGGATGGGANCTATTTTGACAATTTTTTGCAAAATGTGTGGATTTGCCACATTTGAAACACCCATTAGTATTTTTATTCTGGTTAGCCAGAAAGTCTTTTACAGACTGACCGCTAAAAGAAGCTGCCATAGCAAGACCCTGTTGATAAGAGGTTCCAATGTCTGAACAAAGGCGAATATACCCTTGAAAGTCAGTTTTATTTTTATGAGGCCTAATGACTGCCTGGCAGGCAGGGTTGGCGTTTTCAAAAGCCAATTGTTTTACATAGTCAAGATTAGTATCAACATTACTCAGTATTCTTTCTGTTGTTGTCATTAATCTGTTTACAAAGCCTGAAAAAGGCTTGTCAGGCCCTTGTTTTTCCCCAGTGAGTGAAGCGCCTGAGTCCCCTTTAGCAGGGAGCCTTTTCCAGGCCTTTAAGTCTCATAGAAATCTTGTAAAGC
>NW_007731183.1:150601-152112 GCF_000696425.1 Galeopterus variegatus
AGACAGTATTCTGATCAAGTCTCGTTTATTAGCCAGAAGGTCACAGTTTATATAGACAGCAGGAGGGAATCAGCAGATAAGTGAAGTGAGCAGCAGATGGTTTACTGAGAAAACCGCAGGGCAGGTTGTTCCGGTAAATGGAAAATTCCTGTTATCTATGGCAAGTTGCAAAGTTACCTACAGCCATAGTGCACAGGAGGGGGAGGGACAGAAGATAACAACAAACAAGGCTCTGAGGCCTCGAGGCAATAGCTGAGTGGGCTCTTTTGCTCTGGACAGGCAGGCAGCTGGGCTCTAATGGCTCTGGACAAACAAGTAAGGGGACATAAGGAGAATCTCATAAAAGAAATAGAAATTAAAAATCTCAAGGATGAGTTGTGTAAAACAAAGGCATATTGGATGGCCTTAACAGAAGAACAAATCCTGTAGAAGAAAGAGTCAGTAATCTTGAAGAAAGGTCAAAAGAAATTATCCAAAATAAAACAGAGAAAAAATGACCAAAAGATTTGAAAATCTGAATATGGTGCTTATGATCCCTGTTATAATAATTGGACTGGGATAGAAATAATATTTTTAGAAATAATGGCCAAATTTTCCCCAAAGTTGATGAAAAACTTCACAAATTAAAAAACCATAGTGAATACCAAGCAAATAAATAGAAAGAAAACTGCACCATGGCATGAACATTAGTTGCTTCTGTTGCTTATAACAAAATACCTGGAACTGGGTACTTTGTAAAGAAAGTGAAATTTATTGCTTACAGTATTGGAGGCTTGGGAAGTCTAAATTCCATGGAACATATCTGGTGAGGGTCATCCTTGCTGGTGGCTTTATAATAATGCAGGGGTCCCACATGGCAGAAATGGCAGAGAAGAAAAAGCAACCTCTCATGCTTTCTTCTTTTAAAGCGCTCAGAACCATGCCCCAGACCACCACTACTGATCTATTCACTAGAGCAGGGTCCTACAATCTAATCACCTCTTTAACGTCCGGCCTTTTAATTACCTCAGTGAGGTGGCGGGTGGTGTGGGCATCCGATCTACAGCAGCATGTTGTAGTCAAACTATTAAAAACCAAGGATAAAAAGAAAAATCTTAAAAGCAGCCAGGAAAAATGACACAGAACTTACAAGGGAAAGGGGAAGAATGGAGTGACTGACATCTGTAAAGTGCTGAGAAAAAAATAAACAAAAACTTAGAACTTAGAATTCTACTTAGAATTCTACTTAGAAATCAACTTAGAATTCTACACCCAGCAAAAATGTCCTTTAAAAATAAAGGTGAAATGAAGATATTTTCTGATAAATGAAACTTAGGGGATTTGTTGCCAGTAGATCTGAGAAATACTAAAGGAAGTCCTTCAGGATGAAGAGAAATAATACAAGTAAACTCAGTTACATAAGAAGGCCTGAAAAGAATTTGGAATAGTAAGAGGAATATTTAGTAATGATAAAATCACCGGTTTATGATGACCTACAAACTCTAAATGTTAGTGCACCAAAATTTATGAGG
>NW_007731183.1:153096-154787 GCF_000696425.1 Galeopterus variegatus
GGGGGGGGGGGGGGGGCGGGGGGGGGGCGGGGCGGGGCCTCCGGCGTGCTGGGGGGCTAGCGCTGGCCGGGGCGTGTTCAGGCGCAGGGATTTAAACGTCCAGCTCAAAGGAGGAGCAGCAGCTCGGCAGCCAGCCAGAGGGGCATGGAGGCAGGAGAGGACCTCGTCACCCAGCACGCTCAGCCCACCGCCGCCTCCGGCTTCCTGGCTCTTGGCTTCCCGCTTGCCGCGGAGACTGCTTCGGGACTGAGGTGGAGCCTGCACTCTGCGCGGTACTGAGGGAGAGGGGAACCGAACACCGTGAAAGAAGGCGGCCCGGATTTCTGGGTTAGCTCCAGGAAAAGGAAGGCAAACGTGGCCGTGTGTGCGTGCGCGTGCGTGTGCGTGTGTGCGTGCGCGCCTAGGATCCAGATGAAGAAACTGCCAAAACTGACAGAACTGTGATAGGCCAGTGTGGCAGGCAGTCAGCCTTGGGAAAATAATATAGTCTGTGCAAACCCCGGCTCCTTGACACCACACCTAAAGAGAGGAAGAGCTGGTATACACGAATTCGAAATATGAGCCTTGGAGTTTTGAGCAATCCAGAGCCTCACCATTGCCTATACAGAACTGGGCAAATAGAGAGGAGGTTTGGAAAATCATGTTAAGCAGAAGACTTACTAAGAGATACTAAACACTTCATGCAGCTACACCCTCTTCTGCAGCCTAGAACGCGAGCACGTTTTATAGACTGGTTAATGGAGGTGTGGGAAGTCGGTAAACTTCACAGGGGGACATTTTACTTGGCACAGGATTTCTTTGATAGATATATGGCAACACAAGAAAATGTCGTAAAACACTTTTACAGCTTATTGGGATTTCATCTTTATTTATTGCTGCCAAACTTGAGGAAATCTGTCTTCCCAAGTTGCACCAGTTTGCTTATGTTACAGATGGGGCTGTTCAGGAGAAGAAATTCTTACCAGGGAATTAATGATTATGGAGGCCCTTAAGTAGCATTTAAATCCTCTGACCATTGTGTACTGGCTGAATGTATACAGGCTGCATATCTAAATGACTTATATGAAGTGCTACTGCCACAGTATCTCTAGCACATCTTCATACAGATGGCACAGCTTTTAGATCTCTGTGTCCTGGATGTTGTCTGCTTAGAATTTTCTTAGGGTGTACTTGCTGCTTCTGCCTTGTGTTATTTCTCTTCATCAGAATTGATGCAAAAGGTTTCAGGGTATCAGGGATGCGATATAGAGAACTGTGTCAAGTCCATGGCTCTGTTTACCATGGTTTTAAAACCTCAAGGGAGACAGGGAACTCAAAACTGAAGCACTTCAGGGAGGTTCCTACTGAAGATGCACACAACATACAGACCCATATAAACAACTTGGATTTGCTGGACAAAGCCCAAGCAAAGAAAGCTATATTGTCTGAACAAAATACGATTTCTTCTCCCCCTACTGGGGTACTCTCCCCATCCATAGAGCAGTAAGAAGCAGAGAATTGGGCAGCGAACAGTGTGACCACACCGGTGTTCTCCACCAAAGACAGTTGTATGGAAATGCCTTAAAATTCCCTTCTGTGTACTGCAGCAGAGGCGTGCATTAGCTTTCACAGATATTTATTTATTTATTTATTTAATTTTTATTTTGTCAATATACAATGTATATGATTATTATGACCCATCACCGACACCT
>NW_007731183.1:155755-156807 GCF_000696425.1 Galeopterus variegatus
TTGAAAGATTGATAGAAACAAAGGGAAAAATAAACAAATCACAATCATTGTTGGAGATTTTAACACACTTTTTATCAGCAATTTATAAAATAAGTGAACAAAATCAGTAAGGATATAGGAGATTTGAACAATACTGTCAACCAACATGACCTAATATACACCTATTGAACATTACACCTGACAACTTCTGAATATATGTGTTTTTTTTTCCCAGCACACATAGAACCTTTACTGTGGTAGAACATATGCTGAGCCATAAAAAATGTCTCAATCACTGAACACATTCTCTGATCACAATGGAACTGAATACATTATTTGTC
Organism: Galeopterus variegatus; assembly: GCF_000696425.1. Lineage (NCBI taxonomy): Eukaryota > Metazoa > Chordata > Mammalia > Dermoptera > Cynocephalidae > Galeopterus > Galeopterus variegatus. The sequence goes on from NW_007731183.1 coordinate 156,076, forward strand.
AATAACAGTGAGACATCTAGAAAATAGCCAAATATTTGAAATCAAGCAGCATAATTCTATATAATTCATGGGTTAAAAAAGGATTCAAACGAGAAATTAGAAAATATTTTGAACTAAATGATAATAAAAACAACATATCAAAATATGTTGAGACACTCCAAAAGTGGTGCAAAGAGGAACTTCAGAGCTTCAAATGCTTATATTAATTAACAAGAAGGAAGGTTTAAAAATCAGTGGTCTGATTCCCACCTTAAGAAGCAAGAGCAAAAAGAGAAAAGTAAAACAACATAAATAGAAGATAATGATAAAGATGAAGAAATCAATAAAACTGAAAACAAAATAGAGAAAATCAATAAGGCAGATGTTTCTTTCTGAGAATATTAATAAACTTCATAGATCCCTACCAAGAATAATCAAGAAAAAAGAGAGAAAAAACAAATTACCAGTATTAATAATAAAAGAAGGGATAGCACCACATATCCTATTATTAAAGAGGTAAGATGGGAATATAATGAACAACTTTATTCCAATATATTTGAAAATGTATATTAAATGAAAAAAATTCCCTAAGAAATACAATTTACTGAAACTGAGACAAGAAGAAACAGAACATCTGAATAACTATGGCTAATGAGAATTTGTTATTAAAACAATAAATAATAAATATTAAATAAATAATAAATAAGATGAAGTAAACATAAAAGTGGGTAATAAATATTAATATTTTGTTTT
>NW_007731183.1:161485-162013 GCF_000696425.1 Galeopterus variegatus
TTTTTTATTGAATGCTTGGTTTTTTTAAACAAGTGGGCCAAGTACACCAGCCACCTCCAGAACACCAGTGAGTGTTCCAGATGCTTCTAAGGCAGGTGATGTTTGACTTTGACTATTCACATAAATGACAAAGGCTTGAGTTGAGGAGTGCCACTGTTGTTATTGGTCTCCTCTCAGGTGTTGTGAGTTTTGCCCAGTTAGGTGGGATAGGTGGTCGTGAGCAAGCGTTTGTGATGCAGAGCCTGCAACCAGCTTTGCTGGAGTCCTGGGTTTTTCACACTATCAGTTGACAATATGCATTACTTTCTATGAACTTTTGTAAGTGCTGCTATGTCTGTCTGTGTTTTAATAAAGATAATACTGTCTTTGAGAAAAAAATTATGGTTGAAAGATTGATAGAAACAAAGGGAAAAATAAACAAATCACAATCATTGTTGGAGATTTTAACACACTTTTTATCAGCAATTTATAAAATAAGTGAACAAAATCAGTAAGGATATAGGAGATTTGAACAATACTGTCAACCAA
>NW_007731183.1:167073-167584 GCF_000696425.1 Galeopterus variegatus
GGGATGCGATATAGAGAACTGTGTCAAGTCCATGGCTCTGTTTACCATGGTTTTAAAACCTTAAGGGAGACAGGGAACTCAAAACTGAAGCACTTCAGGGAGGTTCCTACTGAAGATGCACACAACATACAGACCCATATAAACAGCTTGGATTTGCTGGACAAAGCCCAAGCAAAGAAAGCTATATTGTCTGAACAAAATACGATTTCTTCTCCCCCTACTGGGGTACTCACCCCACCCATAGAGCAGTAAGAAGCAGAGAATTGGGCAGCGAACAGTGTGACCACACCGGTGTTCTCCACCAAAGACAGTTGTATGGAAATGCCTGCTTAAAATTCCCTTCTGTGTACTGCAGCAGAGGCGTGCATTAGCTTTCACAGATATTTAAAGGGGAGAGTGTGTCTCTTCTGCAACTGAAATATTTCTGTGTATGCCATCGGAAAAGAAGTGTTTTTTATTGAATGCTTGGTTTTTTTAAACAAGTGGGCCAAGTACACCAGCCACCTCCAGA
>NW_007731184.1:0-2120 GCF_000696425.1 Galeopterus variegatus
ATAAATTTGACAAATTTGATGAGGTGAACAAAATCATTGAAAAACATGAAGTATCAAATTTCACACAAGGAGAAATAGTTAACCTAAATAGCCTTGCATCTACTAAAATATAGAATACTCCAGGCGAAAATAGCTTCATTGGTAAATCATACCAAATACTTAATAAAAAACAATAATGCTATGCAAACTGTTCCAGAAAAGTGAGGAGGGAACACCTTCCAAGTTACTCAATGACACCAGCATTATGCTTATACCAAAATGAGATAAAAACATTACAAGGGAAGAAAACTATAGACTAACATCCCTCTTATATTTAGATGCAAAAATTTTTAACAAAGTTCTAGCAAATGAAATCTAACAATATTTGAAAGGAACAACACATTATTACCAAGAACAACATGTCCCAAAAATGCAAATTCGTTTTAACTTCAAAAATGAATGTAATTCATTGTTTCAATTGTCTAAAAAATAAAAACTACTTGATCACCTCAATAGATGTAGAAAAGGCATTGACCTAAATGTGAAATCCAAAACTACAAAACTCCTATATGAAAACATAATAAAAATTCTCCATGACCTTTGCATTAAATAAAGATTTCTTAAATACGACAAAAAAAGCATGATCCATTAAANGTGAATGAATCAATTCACACACATACATACACACACACACACACACACACACTCTCACACAGACACAAAAAAACAAACAACAACAACAAAAAAAAAAAAACGGGGGAGGGGGGAGAGGAAGATATAACAACCACAATTTTTTTTTGAAGTTCTTACAACAAGAAAATGGAGGGGACACACCTGGGTGGGAGGGTGGAAAGGGAGGAGGGAGGGAGGTTTCGGTGATGGGACACAATAATCAACTACATTGTATATTGACAAAATAAAAATAATTTAAAAAATTTAAAAAAAAATCTTAAAGAATTCATCACCAGTAGAACTATACTACAAGATATGTTAAAGAAATCCTTCAAAGAAAAGAAAATGATACTAGATAGAAATCTGGTCCTACACAAAAGAATGAAAAGCCTCAAAAATGGCAAAACACACAAGAGTTATAACTAATGTCAATAAAGGGGACAAAATGGAATCATTAAAAAAATCAATCAAGAAAGTTAAAAAAAAAAGAGGAGAATGAAACAAAGAACAGACAGGATAAGCAGACAATGAACAGTAGCATGGTAAATTTAACCACAACTATATTAATAAACACATTAAATGTAAATGGTCTAAATATACCAATAAAAAGACTGTCAGAGTGGTTTTTCTTTAGTCACAGTATAAATACATGCTGCTTACAAGAGACCCACTTTAAAGAAAAGGCACAAATAAGTAAAGAGTAAAAGGATGGAGGCTGGCCAGTTAGGTCACAGGCTTGGATCCCCATGCCAGCCAGCCACACACACACACACACACACACACACAGTAATAGGATGTAAAAAGATATAGCTACTAACATTAATCAAAAGAATGCTGGAGTGGTTCTATTATTATCAGGAAAAGTAGGTTTCAGAACAAAGAACATTATTAGGGGCAATAATGGTAATTTTAAAATGATAAAAGGGTCAATTCCTCAAGAGGACATAATAATCATAAACATTTATGTACCTAACAATAGAACTTCAAAATACATAAAGCAAAATCAGATAGCACTTCAAGGAGAGAGAGAGAGGAATCCACAATTAATGTCAGAAATTTTAATTATTGACAGAATAAGTAGAAAAAAATCAATAATGACATAGAAAAATTGATAAACAGTCACAACCACTAGATGTAATTGAAATTTGCAAATTATTCAACCCAACAACAGTAAAACACATATTCTTTTCAAATATACATAGAATATTTACCAAAACAGACCAAATTCTAGGCAATAAAACTTGGGTCAGCAAATTTTAAAGGACTCAAGCAAGTCATACAAAGTATATTCTCTGACCAATGTGCAATCACATTAGAAATCAAAATTAGAAAGGTATCTGGAGAAATCCCCAAGTAAGCAGGAACTAAATAACACCCTTCTAAATAACCCAAAGATCAAAGAAGAAATAAAAGAGGAAATCAGAAAGTATTTTAAAGTAAATGAATATAAAAGTACAACATATCAAAGA
>NW_007731184.1:3408-9032 GCF_000696425.1 Galeopterus variegatus
GATATTTGAACAGGCACTCCATCAAAGAAGATATGTGGATGGTAAATAAACAAATTAAAAGATGCTCAACATCGTTAATCACCGGGGAAATGCAAATTGGAAGCAGAGTGTGATACTACTACTCTCCAGTGAAACTGGCCAGCATTTTAAATACTGACCCCACCAAATCATAGCAAGGATCTTGAGCTCTTTGAACTCTCATACACTGCTGCTTGAAACGTAAAATGATTCAACCACTTTTGAAAACAGTTTGGCAGTTTCTTATAACGTTGGACATACACGTAACCTATGATCCAGCTGTTTCACTCCAAGGCATTACCCGAGAGAAATGAAAATATCTCTCCAAATAAAGACTTGTGTATGAAAATTAGCAGCAGCTTTATTTATGATAGATAAAAAGTGGGGAGACATTTCTCAATAAAAGACATACAAATGGCCAACAGATATATGAAAAAATGCTCAACATCACTAATCGTTAGTGAAATGCAAATTAAAACCACAATGAGATATCACCGCACACTTGTCAGAATGGCTATTATCACAAAGACAAAAGATAAGTGTTGGCAAGGGAATGGAGAGAAGAGGACCCTGTATAATGGGGGGAATGTAAATTAGTACAGCCATTATGGGAAACTGTATGGAGGTTCCTCAAAAAAACTAAAAATACAATTACCATATGATCCTGCATTCACACTTCTGTGTATTTACCAGAAACATTTAAAATCAGTATGTCAAAGAGATATCTGCAGTACATATTTATTGCAGCATTATTTACAATAACCAAATTATTGATCAATCTAAGTATTTATCAACAGATGAAAGGATAAAGAAAATGTGGAATAGATACAAAATAGAATACTGTTCAGCCTTTAAGAAAAAAAGAAATTTTGTCATTTTCAACAACACAGATAGAATTGAAAAACATCATGCTAAGTGAAATAAACCAGGCATAGAAAGACAAAACCATATGTTCTCACTTACATGTGGAATCTAAAACAATCGAACTCAAAGAAGCAGAGAGTAGAGTGGTGCTTACCAGAGGCTGGGGGTTGGGAGGGATGAGATGAAGGTCAGAGTGTACAAAGCCTCAATTAGATAGGGGTAAGGTTTTTTTTTTTATTGTTCTTGCCACAAAAAATAAGTATTTGAGGTAATGAATATGTTAATTAGTTTAATTATTCCACATTGTATTCATACATCATAACATTGCTTTGTGCCCCATAAATATATACAACTATAACTTGTCAACTTACAATTAAAAAATAAAAATTAACAAAAAATAGTAATGAGTGACACAATGTTACCCACAAAAGAATAAATGGGGCAGGAGGGAGAACAGGACTATTTATTTGTCATGGACGTTTTCTTTTTATATCTGAACTTTGAACTCTGGAGCCTAAAACCTAGAAATGTTCAACAGTCAGTTGGTGATACGAATGGTAAAAGGATTGTACTATTATCTACAAGTATAATCAGTAATCGTAAAGTTCCAAGTGAACTGCAAAATGGGAGGGAGATCGTCTCCCACTGACAGCACATGGTCCAGTATCTAATTCCTGGTTGTACTAGAGCTAGTCTTTAAGTTTTCTCTTTGGTCAAACAAAACAACCCCCACCAAGGATAAACCAACTATAATCCAGATTATAATCCAAGATAATGAGATTTGGATTGCAATATTTTTTCAACCCTAATTCTCCTGGTCACAGAAAGCCACGGTAAATTATAAAGAAAGAATTTAGTACTTAACTCTTGATAAGTGAAAAATTCCACCTAGTTCAACATATAATCAACAAATTCACCCAGAGTCAAATCCTATTTGGTAAAAATATCATTATCTGAAAAAAATTACCATCACAAATTAAAATGTCTTTGCATCTTTAGCCAAGTAATTATTAAACGGCTCTATGTCCATTAAAAATTGTCAACAGAAATAAAACATCTACACAGATCAGAATATTTTAAAATACCATACACGAAGTAACAATTTATAAAAAGCTATAGTAATCCTTATCATTACCTTCAGTGTATTAATATACAAAATAAATCATTACTGGATTCTCTAAGTTATATAAAGCAATATATAATATGTTTTGCTTTTTTGTTATTTCTAAATTTGGGGAGAAAAAAATTTTTAGAAGAGCACATGCCTATGTTTTATTGTTGGCATAATTTCAAATACTAAATACATGCACACATTAAGCAGATTGGCTACATGACAAAATTCTGTATTCAAATCAGCTGTTCAGAATACAGACAGCATTGAACTCTGTAACACTGCTACAAATGCAGTGTTGGTTGTTTAATCAACCCCTCAAAATCCTATTTAACCTATAGCATCACACTGTCCTAAGCATTATTTCAGAGTCCTGGAAATAAGAGGTGAGGCATTTCCTCCCATTTCGCGATCATTGGAGAAGCCTTGGACCAGTTTTGACATATGCCAAGGTTCTGAGGAAACAGAACCCACAGAACTCAAGGCCCTTCTCAAAGTCCCTCTTTCTTGAAACCTTCCCTGTCCGTCCTGAATTGACCACTTCTGCTCTGAATCCCAGAGCTTTGCTAGTGCTGCTGTTAAGGTGCTTTTACTTTCTTCCTTTTGTGAGCATCGTTTGTGAAGTTACCTCGTGTTCCCCTTCCTTCCCCCAGATCCCGCTACCAACACACACACACACACACACACACACTGCAAAACTCCTAGAGGCAATGGCAAGGTCTTTCACTCATTTTTCCCACAATAGTCCCAGTAAGACGGACAACAGGTGAAATATAGCAAGTGTAATTCGCTTGTATATATTGTCTGTTTAAAAATTGACTACACTGTGTCCATTTTTCATAAAGCAAATATCATTTAAATTAATATTGCCTACTTCACATTTTATAACTTCTCCCGCTAAACCGGCCCCAATTATTAATTCAGAATCCCTCATACAGCAGATGCTCAGTAAAATGATATTAAACAGATACCAGGATCCGGTGCCAAAAATATAAAATTATGATTGGCTGAAAGATCAGTACCTGTTGCCCAAAAGCAATGCCTGAGGAGTCTTTCTAAAGCTCAGGCTAATCCTATCACTTTGTTTTCCAGGGATGGTGGGTTTACCGAGGGCATACACTCCATAGTTTGTGGGACAAATTAACCAAAGCTGACCATGGTCGGCTTGAGGAGGGAGAAAGGGAGAAGGAAAAAGCTAAGTGGCGCTTGGGGAGGCTGATCGGATGTAATATTCGTATTCGGCCACAAGGGGGAGCTAGACACTTGGGTAAGCTGCCACAGCCCACAGGAGAGGCCACACTGCACCCGCCCTACCTGCCTCAAGTCTCTGAAAGAAGCATCTCGATGGAGATACTGATGTCCCTTCAGGAAAGAAACTTCTCCAAAAACAAATCAAGGAAAACCAGAGTTCCTAGGCAGATCTAGGTTTTCTAAGCTTTTCATCTAAAATATTGCTTGTTTTTTGGTTGTAACTATCGTTACGTGTTCTCTAGCTATTTGAGCCATCAAAACCAAATAAATGACAAAAACAGACGTGGATTTGGGAGTTCCAGGTGTCCAGGTACACTGTATCATATCAGGCAAGGATTTTTTTGGTAGTGCCTCATCATCATTAACAAACTTTATCCAGAATAGTATTAAATTAAACCGGATAGCTAATGCAATGGATAACAGCACTTAAACAGAGAAACCAAGGAATCAAGCAAAGAGCTAGCAAAAAATAAACAGAAGGTACTTTTTAAAAAGATTCCCATTTAAACAAACAAACAAACAAAAAAGTCTGCAGAGGGTCCCTGTCTTCCTGATACTGACGTGGGAAAGACACTTTTGTCCCTTTGGATGACTCCACTCTAGCGTATAGTGACTGCCATAGGTCCCACTACTTCCCCAAAATCAAGTCCTTCACTGGATTATTCTCCTCTTCAATTCTTGTAGTGGAGAAAAAAAAAAATCCCTCTTACTGTGAATGATAATAACATAAGCAGCTGGTAGTAAGTTAAATGTAAAATTATATAGTAATTCAGCTGAAATTTAATAGACTATTTATAACTATTTGCTGTTTTAATAAGACAACCTTATAGGAGAGAATCAAGCAAGTGGATCGTCCCATCACTTCAGGAAAAGAAACTGGCCCAGAGCACTTACCCTGTGAACTCCCTACAAAGAGGAACCAGTTTGCAATTTTTATCATTGTTCTTATTTTGATGGAATATGCGAGTTTATGAAAAACCAGGCAACCCAAGTCCCAAACAAGGACATAACTTAAACACAAACGAACCAAGGAAAAAGAGAAGGTAAATTTGTTCAAATGTTTTACCTAACTGACTAACTTATACTCATAAAATGCCTCTGCACTATGGGCTGGAATTTGGGTTATGAGCACTTTAGTGGACCACAGGAAAAAACGTCCTAACTGAGAAAATGAAAACTCACCTCCAAGTGCCCAGCGTTTAAGTCTCAATGACCACAATACCCTAGGGTAGGAAGCTCCTCTCCATCTGGCGTCCCAAGGACTGCAATAAAGATCACTACCTGCCTCTACACCATCTGCAAGACGCAACTGCAGGAGGCTGGAGAACACATTCTTGGAGCCCAAACAAAGTCACAGAAAAGATTTAACACTCCACACAGAAGCAATTCAACTACCATTGCACAGAGCCTGGCCTTTGTTTTTTTTTTGGGGGGGGGTTGTTGTTTTGTTCTGTTTTGTTTTTCTGTACAGGTATCTTATTACTGTGGCTGTTTTTGTGGAAATGTGGTTACTTTTACCTTCTTATTAATTCCTCCTTGCTTACGGTGACAATGACCATACTGAGCCATCAAATAATTTAGGTACCAAAGAAGAAATGCCCCCCTTTTTTTAAGTTTTGACCATGACTATGCTGTAAAAAGAGTACAAACTATAAAAAATTAGATAAACAGATAAGGAAAAGGCAATATAAAAGCTCTCATTTTTATGGGACAGGAAGGAAGGAAGGAACGAAGGAAACAAACCTTGAGTAGCACTTGGCACAACGTTGGTGCTCAGGAAATACTTGTTAAATGAATGAATGAATTACTTGGGAATCATAAAACAAGGGAATGATAAAGAAATCATTTAAGAGAATGTCTTGTTATTTTAGCTCTCTTCATGTTGTATGTGCTATTCTTTAAAAAATAATGGATAGTGGTACCATGAGCCATGCATGGTTCTTTGATGCTATTTCCCTGGTGGTGACTTCTCCATTTGGACCACAAGCCAACAATGACAAAGCCCTTTTTACTCACTCATTGGTGCGGAGGCAGCTTCCTGCTACGTGCTGTTTTCTGGATAGGTTTCTAGGATCAAACTCACTGTGTTTGCTGTGCATACTTACACAGCGGCTCAGCTTCTGCCTAAGGCTATGAAAATCTTCCACAAAGTGTATTTCCTTGTAAACTTGTAATTGGAGTTGACCAAAAACATCTTCCATGAAGAAGGACAGAAGCTGTTCTTGGAATCTGCAGTTTTTCTACAAATAAGATATTAAAAATTGCATAAGGTAAACTATGAATAGTTTGTGGGGTTTTTTTTTTTTTTTTTAAATGTCACTGAAACATCCCCCTGATTATTTCTTAATGACCATCTGGAAAAGTAAAAATGTGGGGGGAA
>NW_007731184.1:9882-14241 GCF_000696425.1 Galeopterus variegatus
AAATGTCACTGAAACATCCCCCTGATTATTTCTTAATGACCATCTGGAAAAGTAAAAATGTGGGGGGAAAAAAGCACCAAACAAGTAGAAACATGAAAAAGACTTTCTGGCTTACCATAAATAGCTTTTTTGTTTTCTTTTTTAATAATCGTATATTTTTAATGCGGTCTTCCTACAACAAAACAAAGAGAAATACATTGTATTCATGATTACAAATGTCCAGTAGGTCATCATTCTAAACAGAGCCTAGTACTTACTGGAATTGTTGCTTTGAGCCATGCTGCCTTGATATAGAGGGTGTCGACGGCTTGGGACAGTGATCCCCTTGGGTAACAACTTTTGGTGAAAGAAGATTGCTTGTGCTTGGCAATGGCAAGAGACAGAGTGACAAACAGCAACCCAGACCTCAAAATGCAATTCACCCGCATTTCCCTCCACCTCCTCTGGGCTTGTGTCACTCACAGCAGCCAGAGGCTTACTTGTGCTGGTTAGATGAGAGGATAACCTACTTACATTGGCCCTCAAAGCCACCCCTCCAATGAGATGCAGTCAAAGATAACTTGCAATTGATGTAGAGGAAGATCACTTTAGTCATTCTATTTTTTTTAGAGCTTGCTTCATAATCAAAAAACATTGACCACAACATCTGTGATGCGAAAGCTCATGTTTACTGGTAAGCTTGGGCTCCCATTTCCAGAAAAAAATTAGATCTTCAGTTGCATCACAGCAGGTTTCATTATTTTAAAAGTCATACCACACCAATGAAAGAAAATGATGTCCAAGAGACCATTGATCTTTTTTTTTTTCTTTAATCCCCACATGAAAATCTCCTTTTTTAAATCGGAATCCCAGAAAAATTTAAACAAGGGGTAAAATAGGCAGCCCGGTGAAACCTGCTCATGACACTAGATGGGTTTTATGTTTACCCCTCGCCAAATCCTTCACCCGGCTCTTCCTGTTCCTTCAAAAGCCATCATTCTGCAGCTAGCTGCAAGAATTTTTCCAGCTCAGAAATTGTAATTTCCGCGCTGGCCCGGTGGCGCATTGGAGAGTGCGCCGCGGCGCTCCCGCCGAGGGTTCGGATCCCATGTGGAGACCGGTTCCCGCTCACTGGCTGAGCGTGGTGCGGGCGCAACACCGAGGGTTGCAATCCTGTTGCCGGTCCCCAGTACGTGCGCAACACCGAGGGTTGCGATCCCGTTACCAGTTAGTAAAAAAAGACAAAAAGGAAAAAAAAAATTGTAATTTCCGTAATATATTCAAGATTTGTTTGGAACTGGACCTGGGGTTAAGATTCACAATTTATTAGGTTTCCTATCATTTCTGTCCAAGTTCATCACCCAGACTTTTCCTCTAACTCTAGACTTCTAGTAGTGAGAATTCCTCGAGGAAAGAGACTCTTTTCATCTTGAATACTGAGCACCTTCCATGGTGCCTCATCTAAAGAAGAAGCACATCAGTATTGGTTGAATAAATATTTCCCTCTCCTTTGGTAGGCCACCAAAGTCCAGCAGGAATAGAGTTAATGTAGTAACCAGGGCAAGTCAATGCTAGGACTCTGGTTATGAGTAAGAGATTCATAAATAACAAGCACCAGAACCCAAGACTAAATTCTAAATTAAAGCAAGCAGGCTGGCAAAGGACCAAGGAGAAAGAAAAGAAGGCTGAGGTGGGAGATTCAAAAATGTGGGAGTATCTTCTGCTCTTTCAAAAGTGAGTGGGTTTCTCTGAAGAACCCAGGACTCTTCCCCGGGAGCACCTCTGCTGGGAAAAGACACACCCTATCAAGTGAGCTGAGGGCTATTGACAAATTGCACAGCACAAAACAGCTGATGGGAGTGCCAAGTGAGGGTCACTAAAATTGTATAAAAATTCAGAAAAAGGAAGAATTATTTTTAGCTGAGAGTGGCAGAAAGGGTGTTTGAACTGGGGCATGAAACACCCAAAGCTTTCTTTTCAGCACAGAAACACCTAGCATTCAAATTTCCTTTGGAAAAAAAAGAGGGTGAAAGAAGGCATGGGATTAACATAAACACCATGAGTGGGTAGATATAGGACATTTGGGACTAAATTGCTTGTACTGTCACCAAGCCTAAAATCTGCCTAATTACATAGCCTGTTAGCCCACTCTGTGGGTGCAGTAATAGGACCCACAAATTCTTCCAGGAGTCATACACTGTACTGAGTGGCCAACTTGGTATCCCTGATGTGTACCAACAACTTATGTGCAAATCAAATTGCTAATATGGATAAATGAAGTCGATATGCATTCTGGCTATTTTTTAATCTCTGGTAGTTGCATTTCCATAAATGTTTTACATCCTTAAATCGTTGTCATGAAGGAAGATCACACATATCACAAAAATGCCTCTGCTTTGGTTTACAGTCAACTCAGGAAAGCTGCGGCTGGTTCTTCATGACTGAAATCTGTATCATAGTCATCCTGCATCTTAGTCAGCAGAGCTGCCTCGCTGGGCTCCTTTAGTAAGTGCACAGTCAGATCTAACCTCAAAGGAGAGATGGTGCCTGCTACAAAGGAGACTCAAAACACAGGTCCTGAAGGCAATTCCAAAGGGGAGTTCCAAGAGTGTCCTAAATAACAGAAGAACCATTAGAAAAAGTACATGATATCCTTGGTGCACCAATTTAAAAGATAATTCTCTGCTCATTTGGATGTATGTTTATCATATCATTTTCACAAGTGTTGAAATATGTTAAAATTTGATGTTTAATGACCTCAGTGATTGGCATGATTCCTTAGGGTCATATATTCTGGAAACAACATAGTTCTACATAAGATGTAGGTGGATCTATTTTTAAGCAATCATACCCACCCCCCCAAAAAAACCCTAAAATCCAATGTATTTTTCCAGTATAGAGCCAGAGGACATAGATAAGAAACAGGTATGGATAAATAAATATGTCCAGTACAATGATACCTTGGTTTTGTCCCTCCAGAAAAGGTAGGTCTCTCTCTATTGGAGAATTCTACCTAGGAAACCTGTTCCTCTCATGTTTACATCATTAGAGAGATAGATGCGGAGTTAGAGAAGAAATGGGGAGTGCAGCAAGTGGACTGGATGAGAAGGCAGGGGGTTCGCAAGCTGGATAAATGAAGAAGCATGAACAGAAGTGCATGAAAATTCACCGGGAGCCTTGGCCCATGTGCCCGGCCCCGTGCTCGGTGACTTGCGTGCTCCAGGCTTTCACTCTTCATCATTAATGCATTCATTCAGCAAATACTCACTGAGTGCTTGTTATCTCCCAGGCCATACTAAGGTTGGGGATAAATCAATAAACAAAACAAACAGAATTCTTTATTTCATAATATATTCTAGTTGGGGAGGGGATAGAGAAAGAGACAGACAATAAACAAACATGATAGATACAAGTAATACGTTCTAAGTAAGTTATCTACAGTTAGGAAATAATCAATGTTTCTGAAAAAATAGACTCGAGGAAGGGGGATGGAGGTGCCGAGATGGGTATGGAGATGACTGTAAATGGGAAGATCATAGAAGGTCTCAATGCCAAGGTAACATCAAGCAGCAGCTTGAATGAAGCAAGGGCGTGAGCTGCAGCGATACCTGTCTCAATCAAAGGAATCAGCCAGTGCCGTAGCCCAGGGGAAAGAGCATGCTTGGCATGTTCAGTAGAGCTGGGAAGTCTGCGTGGCTGGACTTGAACACGTGAGGGGAGGGAAGGATTCGAGTCTGAGAGGAAGCTGGGACCCAGACCACGCAGTACTGGCGGGACTTTGGCTTCTACTTTGTGTTGTATGGGAGTTTTGAGTAGAGGAGCTCTATTAGTTGACTTATGTTCTTTAAAAAGAAAATGGGACTCAAATGTTCATCAACGAACAAATGGATAAACAAATTGTGATATATCCATATGATAGAATATTATTAATCCATAAAATGGAATAAAGTACAACATAGATAATACAGATACAACATGGATTAACCTTGAAAACAGTATGCTCAGCAAAAGACACCAGACACGAAAGGTCCCATCTTGTATGACTCCATTTAAATTAAATACCCAGAACAGGTTAATACATAGAGACAGAAAACAGATTGATGGCTGCCAGGAGCTGGAAGGAGTGGGGAATGGGCAGGACCTGCTCAGTGGTTGTGGGGTTTCCTGTGGGGGTGATGAAAATGTTCTGGAACCAGATGAAGGTGGTGGCAGCACAATATTACTTATAATGCCAGTGTGCTAATTGCCCATGAATTCTTCACTTTAAAATGGTTAATATTATGTGAGTTTCACCTCAATGTAAAAAGAAAAGAAGGAGGAGGATGGGAGGTACAGGGGAGAAGAGGAGAAAGGAAGGAAGGAAGGAAGGAAGGAAGGAAG
>NW_007731184.1:14751-22096 GCF_000696425.1 Galeopterus variegatus
TGAAGGAAGGAAGGAAGGAAGGAAGGAAGGAAGGAAGGAAGGAAGGAAGGAAGGAAGGAAGGAAGGAAGGAAGGGGAGCCCAGCGGCTGATGCAGCAGGACGGAGAGAAGCCACGTGGGAGCCACGTCTCCACCAAGCCTTATCTGTGGTCCTGGTACTTGCCTTCTTGTACAATCCAGAAGAGCATTTTTTTCCCCCAACTATGTTGTGAATGTGAGCTTTTTAGTAGCTCTAGAAAAAAACATTTTTAAGAAGAAGAGAATTCTGTCTCATCCAATTTCTAAAACATATTTAGATTCATTAAAATGCTTTTTTAAGAGGTGAAGTCATAACCTTATTTATTTGTCTGTTAAACCAGAAATTAGTGAAATTAAGAGAAGCCTTGGGGCCGGCCCGGTGGCGCACTGGATAGTGCACCGCTTGGGAAGCGCGGCGGCGCTCCCGTCCGAGGGTTCGGATCCCACATACAGACCGGCTCCCGCTCACTGGCTGAGCGAGGCGCGGGAGCAACGCCGAGGCTTGCGATCCCGTTGCCAGTCCCCGGTCCGGTACGGGGGCGACACTGAGGGTTGCGATCCGTTGCCGGACACGGAAAAAAGGACAAAAGACAAAAAAAAAAAAAAGAGAAGCCTTGTATGTCATGTGTGACAACTTAATATTCCACAGGCTGGGGTGGGGGCAATTTTTATATCGTAAAATATGGGGCATAACCAAATGCTTCCTATTATATTTGAGATTGTTGTTAGTCCTTAAAGAAGCTGGTATTGCTCCACTTTACAAAGGATGCCCAATGCACCAATCTGGGCCGCAGGGAAGTCTAATCCCATGCCCAGTGGCGCACACCTCATCATAAGAGGCAGAGGGTGTCAGTCCATGTTCATGGAACTCCAAAGCCCACCTGTTTCCCACTATCTGTGTGGCCTCCCACCACACTGGAGAGCAGGACACAAGGAGTGTCTGAGGCTGTGATAGACACATGAGAGATGGGACCATGACCTAAAGAAGGAAGGAATGGAACAAGAAGAAAAAACCTAAGGAAGAGTAAAATTAAATGTTTTTGGTATTTTATGGCCCTTGTATGTACATTATAACAATACCTAATTTTATGTAGTACTTCATAAAGACATTTCTTTTTTTTTTTTAAAGATGACCAGTAAGGAGATCTTAATTCTTGACTTGGTGTTGTCAGCACCACGCTCTTCCAAGTGAGCTAACCGGCCATCCCTATATAGGGATCCAAACCCCCAGCCTTGGTGTTATCAGCACTACATTCTCCCAAGTGAGCCATGGGCCGGTCCGCACAAAGATATTTCTTTACTTGGTTTTCCCAATACTTGTGTAAGAGGTAGGGGAGGTCTTGTTTTCTCCAGTTGATGGATAGGAGAGTCAGCTGACACTGAAAGAGGTTAGGTGACTTGCCCAAAGGTAAGTAGTAAACCTGGTCTTGAGCCATGTCTTTAAACAACACACCCAGTGGCACTACCACAGTACCGTCTTGCCTCTGGGTTAATAAATAAACATTACTTATATATGATTCTGAGATGTTCTTATAGGCAGTGTAAGAATAAACCTACCTTAAAAAAAAGTTTTGGCTTCTGGTCAAGATGGCAGAATAGACAGTCCCCAGTGTCACTCTCTCCCCAAAATCAACCAATTTACAACTATAAAAAAGCAACAACTGCCAAGCTGAGGCCACTGGGAGCTCAGGGAAAGAGGAGAAGAGACCTACAGGGTGAATAAAGGCAGGAGAAGCCAAGATGAGAGAAAGAAAGAACTGCTCTGACTGTTTTGAGCCTTGGCCACTTCCAGGCTGGAGCTGCTGAGCACATGGAGCAGGAGCTGGCAAAAACCACAGCTGTGGCCTTTGAACTAAGTTGCTTGGAGGCGGCAGGGGAGAAGAGGGCATAGGTGGCCCCCAGGCCAGCAAGACCACGAATAGGGTTCCCATGGACCCACATAAGAGCAAAGAACCACAATAACTGAAAAATAAGGAGCCACTCAGAGGCCAGTGAGTCATCACAAGAGACCAGCACATGGCCCATCTCATGGGAAGTGTTTGGAGCACAGATGGTGGGAGAGACAGGCCCACTGAGAGAATACTGGGGCACAGCAAGGACAGCTGATCTGCCACCCAATCAGTGAAGGACCACTCAGAGGAGACTGGTCAGGAATATAGAATTGCATGGGGTGCAGTCTGATGAAAAGACTCAGGCCCAGACCAGACTTTCTATACAACACAGGTGCACTGGATTTCACTAGACCCGGAAGTACCTATAAAGTCAACCATTAAAACCTGAGCTGCACAAAAAGCCTTCCCCAGGGAATCAGCAGCAAAGCAGCAATTTAGCTCAACCACACAGCTCAGGTAATTGTCCCCACAGGAAGTTCCACCATTTTAGAAGTAAGCAAAGGACAAAAAATTAGTTCCAGCCCAGGCACACTGCCAGTGCCTCAGGCCTGCCTGGGGACCTGAGGCTTGGAGCCAGGGACCGGACCCCCCTCCCACATCCAGGCACACCACCAGCACCAAGGAGCATGCCAAAAACATCACCTCCATGTGGGTGGCCCACCACAGACAACATAATAACCACGGCTGCTGCAAAAGCAGCTAGACACCACAACCTCCATGCAGATGGTCTGCCAGCCAGGTGGTGAGGACAGCAAATAATCTAACACAGAGCTGAAAGAAAAAACAAAGTGCCCACAACCAGAGACGAAGTTTATTAACTAGAAAAAGTCTCATTTCACCAAAGAACACCTATAACATTTAGAAGGACCCAAAGTTCCCTGGGATACCAAGCCAGAAAGGCAGTAGGGCCAGGGACCTTAGCCATGCCCCCCAACATCCACAACCAGTCCCAGGGGGGGGTTATGAAGGCCTCAGCCACCCCACCCAACACATGCAACCACTCTAGAGATGACCACCAAGCCACCACAGAAAGTGCCCTGGGCTTTCTGAAACCAGGGTGGTGGGGTGCCAAGGGCCTCAGCCACACACCCCCAACACTCACAACCAGCCCAGCGGCAACCACCAAGCTGCTGCAGGAAGCATCCTGGGCTCTCCTGAGCTGGCGTGGTGGGCGGCCGAGGGCCTTGGCCACACCCTCCTGACATTTGCAACCAGCCTGTCAATGACCAAGCCACCATTGGAAGCCCCCCCTCTCCCCTGTGGGAATGAGGGGGGTGCCACAGGCCTCAATCCCGCCCTTCCTCCTTCCTCCTTCTTCCATCACATTTCCTTCTCTTTCCCCTCTCCCCCTCCCTCCCAGCTGCTCTCCAACATCACAGAATGTAAAAAAATAATATTACTAAAATAAAAAAAGCAATTTAAAAAAAGTTTTAAAGTACATTCCAATAGCTATTTTGCATTATCAATATTCTTCATAGTTCTGTAGGTTTGGGTTATTTTAGCATTTTTAAATTTGACAGATTGGTATCTTACATACTGACCATTCATTCTCTGGCAATGAAACCTACAAAGAATATGGTCACCTAATTGTAATTTCAAAAATAAGAAGTCAAAAGCAGATTTCCCATAATAGCTCCCCACAAAGGATAATAGAAAATAAGCCTCTGCTGATCTCCCCTTCACTCTTATCCCAGCAAAAAAAAGAGGAGAAAAGGATGCCCAGTGCACCAGTCCAAGCCTCCTTCAACTTTTATCAAAGCTCATATGACTTAAAAATAGTGTTTCTACCTCATTTTCTAAGTGCATCAAAAAGAAGGTTCACAGTAATAACATCAAGAATCGAGGCAACATTTAGAAGTCCCCAGTGCAAGAGCCCTAGAAATGGACATATCTTCCCTCAAAACCTATTCACTGTTGCTTCATCTCTTCAGCCTGGTGTCCCAGGGCAGCTGGCATAAGCACCTGATAGACTGTGCTCAGAATGAACAGCACAATTGAGTCTGAGCTTGCAGGTCACTAGCAACATTATTTCTCCATCAGGGATCCCCCTCCAACTCAGGGTAAAAACCAAAGTCCTTTCCATGGCCTAAAGACCTACCTTACTTGTCTGTTCTCCTCACCCTCTAGGCTCCTGGACTCTCTTGCTCACACACTCTAACCACAATAGTCCCTTTACTGTTCCCCAAACCTACTACGCGGGCCTGTTCTCAGACCCTTTGCACCTGCGGTTCCCTCTGCCTGAAATGTTTTCCCTCAGATACCTGCATGGCTAGCTCTTTCAACTCTTTCAAGTTTTTGCTCAAAACCACCTTCCCAGCAAGGTTTTTCCTGGCTGCCTGTTATGAGCTGAATCTTCTCTTCCCCACCCCCACTGCCCTACCTCAAATTCCTGTGTTGATGCTCTATCCCCAGTACTCAGAGTGTGACTGTATTTGGAGACAGGTACTTTACAGAGGTGACGGATTTAAAATGAGGTCATTAGGATGGGCCCTAATTTAATATGACTGGTGTCATTATAAGAAGAGGCGATGAGGGCATAGATGAGTACAGAAGGAAGACCAGGTGAACACACCAGGAGGACGGCCATCCACAGGACAAGGAGACAACGGGAGGACGGCCATCCAAAGGCCAAGGAGACACCGGGAGGACGGCCATCCACAGGCCAAGGAGACACCGGGAGGACGGCCATCCACAGGCCAAAGAGACACTGGGAGGATGGCCATCCACTGGCCAAAGAGACACCGGGAGGACGGCCATCCACAGGACAAGGAGACACCGGGAGGACGGCCATCCAAAGGCCAAGGAGACACCGGGAGGACGGCCATCCACAGGCCAAGGAGACACCGGGAGGACGGCCATCCACAGGCCAAGGAGACACCGGGAGGACGGCCATCCACAGGCCAAGGAGACACCGGGAGGACGGCCATCCACAGGCCAAGGAGACACCGGGAGGACGGCCATCCACAGGCCAAGGAGACACCGGGAGGACGGCCATCCACAGGCCAAGGAGACACCGGGAGGACGGCCATCCACAGGCCAAGGAGACACCGGGAGGACGGCCATCCACAGGCCAAGGAGACACCGGGAGGACGGCCATCCACAGGCCAAGGAGACACCGGGAGGACGGCCATCCACAGGCCAAGGAGACACCGGGAGGACGGCCATCCACAGGCCAAGGAGACACCGGGAGGACGGCCATCCACAGGCCAAGGAGACACCGGGAGGACGGCCATCCACAGGCCAAGGAGACACCGGGAGGACGGCCATCCACAGGCCAAGGAGACACCGGGAGGACGGCCATCCACAGGCCAAGGAGACACCGGGAGGACGGCCATCCACAGGCCACGGCAACGGCCTCATAAGGAATCAACCGTGCTGATGCGCAGTTGTCAGACTTCCAGCCCCCAAACTGTGGAGGAACAAATTTCTGTCACTTAAGTCCGCCTCTGCGGTGCTTCATTATGGCAGCCCTCACAAACTAATACAATGCCCTATTAGAA
The DNA here is from genome assembly GCF_000696425.1 of Galeopterus variegatus. Classification (NCBI taxonomy): domain Eukaryota; kingdom Metazoa; phylum Chordata; class Mammalia; order Dermoptera; family Cynocephalidae; genus Galeopterus; species Galeopterus variegatus. The sequence goes on from NW_007731184.1 coordinate 20,161, forward strand.
TTAACCCCACTCCCTCCCACTCTCTTTTTTCTGTTTTATTTTTGCCAAAGCCCTTATCATTCTCTAACATATGATGTACCTTACATGTGCATTGTGTTTACTCTCTATCTCCCTTTGTTAAAGTCTAAGCTCTTTCAGGGCAGGATTTTTATCTGCTTGATCATTGCTGTTTCTCCAGTTCCAAACAGTGACTGCCACATGGTGTGTGCTCAATAAATTCTGCTGGATGCTGATCCACCCCATATGCCCACCACAGAGTGCCCTGTGAGGTGAGAAAAGACCGAAGGGCAGTCAGGGCTCTAAGAAGGAGGGAGGAAGAACTGTGGGTGCATTTGACAGGATGGTGATAAACTCTGCTTTGGTAGGGCTGCTCTGGAAGTTTCTTCTCCACCCACTTCTGAGCTGGGTTGGGCAGCCACAAGCAGCCTTTTATCTTCTAATTTTGCTTAAGAGATCTGTAGAGCCCAAAATGTGCATCCCCTCCCCTGCCTTCATTATTTCCTGTCTCTCATCTACATTTCAAACCAAACCAGAAGGGTAGGAGGGTCAGACAGATCAGCAAGAGCGTCTGAGCTAGACAGGAGCCTCTAGTGCGGCTCTGTGTTGACCGATGCTGTCTACTCCTTTCTGTCTGTATCTTTTCTCTAACTTCCTGCACAGCAACTGTTCTCCTTACTGAGTTAAGTGCATCTGTGTTTCTTTGTATTGCAGCCCTAGATGTTCTCTGATGGTGGGAATCAACTAATGAGAGGTCTCCTATCCTTCCTGCAAATTTGTTTCCATGCTCATGTCTTCCTGGGGTTCTGCCCTGAATCAATGCCTTCGTTATTGTTTCAAAATGGCAAACAAAAAAATTGTTAAGCATCTAGTAATTGCCAGATGATATTCTAAGCAGTGAGCAAAATAGAGTAAAATCCTTACTTAGATTTTAGGAAGCTTAGATTCTTGTAGGAAATTGGCTCAGCCCAGGTTCCTCAGAAAATAGAGCCGGAGGATAAGCTTATGCACTGATGGTTTGTTAGGGTACAAGGAGAGTGACAGAAGGAGAAATGAGGCCAACAAGGATGGGAAGCGAGTTCATGGCAGTGCATGAGTGATCTGGCCAATGCCTTATGAAGAGAGACAGCCAGCTCTTGGCCATGTAGGACGTCTCCAGCCAGGCTGTACAGAAACACCGCAGCTTAGGTCAGATCAAGGGAAGGAGAGAAGGGGATGAAAAGCTTGCACCTCTGGGTATTCCCTGGCCCCATCAGCAGCCCAGGGAAAGACAGATTCCACAACCTGCTCCACATCGCTTTATCTGAGTCCAGAACGGCAGAAGGAGCCAGAAATGATCACTTCAGTGGCGGCAGGGAACTAGAGGGGCAGAGAGAATCTGAGATGGCTCCTGTGATGATAGACTTACTATTACAACAAAAAAAGTCATTGTCATAAAAAAAAAATGGCTAACAGCGGTGTGGATTCATCAGTGTAACAAACGTATCACCCTGGTGGGGATCTTGATAGTGGGGGAGGCTGTGCCCATGTGGGGGCAGGAGATATGTGGGAAACCTCTGTTCCTTCTGCTCGATTTCGCTGTGAACCTAAAACTGCTCTAAAAAATAAAGTCCATTTTAAAAAGCAGCTGACAAGATGAAACAGTACTATAGTCATAGTTACGTTTCACTGTCCTGCAATAACAACTTGTGATTGATAGGAAAATTTAATGCAATTTTAGTTAACTCCAGGTCACTCTCAATGCTGAATATATTTGCAACTCTGCTGCTCATCGCAGATCTTTTTTGTTTTTATTTCCTTCTTCTTATATTTATCATTACACAATGTTATCATTTTTTGTGGCCCTTTACAATTTCTCACTAATTCCCCCTTTCCCTTTCCCACCTCTGGTACCCTCAGTTCTATTCTCTCATTTAGAAAGTTTAATGAATTATTGTGA
>NW_007731184.1:23715-25031 GCF_000696425.1 Galeopterus variegatus
CTCCCTGGGCTCCACACGTTGGGGGCTGGGGTTAAGGGAGGCTGCACCTTATTTCTCTATTCCGAACATCATTAAAATTCAATTTAGAAAATTCCACTTCCAGCCAAGATGGAGTGATGTAACTCTTCCGTGAGGATAAGTGTCACTCTCCTGATTTAAGGACAAGGAATCTGCCATTCAAAATTATGAGACAGTGAGGAGCAGATCTATGGGCCCTGGGGACTAGTCCCAGCACATTGGAACCATCTTTTGAAGACAAAAGCATGAAGAGTTTGACAAAACCCTGGGAAGAGAACTCAGGATGAGGCTACCATGGCTTTAGACCAGGGACTCCCCACAGCCTTTCACACATCAGCGCTTAGCAACAAAAGTGGCCCAGGCAGGCTGCAGACGAGTATCCTACAGTGTGAGGGTGGGAGGTGACAGACAGGTGACATCTTCTATCTGGCTGTGTCAGAAACTATTTATTTGCTTTGTATTTAGCTTCTTGAATGAATTTCACTCTGTACCATCAGCAGCATCAGCTTTCCAATAATTCTTGGGAGGCATTTGGTGGTGGGAAGTGTTCGTGGTTGTCAGCTCCCCAAACTCAAGAAAGAGAAACTTGAAATACAGAGTGTTGCTGCTGTTGTCTTAGCCCATAGCAGGTTAGGGGTGGAGGTGTGGTGTGAGCCAAAATCTTGTCAGTCCACTGAACTAGCTTTCTCTTATGTCCCCTCAATAACTGAGGTGCCAGACACTAGAAATAGAAAATTGTATGGAATTAATGCTACCAGCTGCTGGCATCTTCCACACAAACTGTGCTCCAGCCACACTGGTCCTCTGGCCCTCCCCTGAGCACCCTGTCACCTTTCACATCCCCAGCTCTGCTTGTCCAGGTCTGTGGGCCCAGAATACCATTTAATCCTTTGTGCATCCATCCCACGCATTTACCCACCACCTGTAAAGTGCCAGGTATTATTAGCCCCGGGAACACAAATGTGAACAACAGTGTCCGTCCTTGAAAAGCTCTTGAGATAGACACATAACAAATGATTAAACTGCAGTGTGATAAATGCTAAGAGAGATGCAAGTTATGCCTTAAGAGTCCTGAAGATGGAGCAATTAATGCCTAGGCTTGCTAAGGGGAAGAAAAAAGATTTCACAGACAAGATGATATTTGAACCTGTTGAAATTGTTCTTATCCTTCAAAAGATCAGCTCAACTACAACCTTTGGCATGTTCCCAAGTGACGATTGTCCTCTTGTTGGTCCCTCTGTTATAGCACATTTCAGTCCACTTGTGCCCTTGGCAGGGTGTGCTTGTCTTCCTCCCAA
>NW_007731184.1:27034-34367 GCF_000696425.1 Galeopterus variegatus
GAACGCAAGGCTGAGAGGAGTCAGAATTAGCCAGGTGTAATAATTCTCCCACCCTGTAGCTGGCACAGTAGCTTGACTTAAACAAAGATTCCCATGCATGCCCAAGGAAGCAGCGGGGAGGAAACAGCAAACACAGAAAGGAGCAAGGGGACCAAAGGGGAAAGGGGACCTCATCAGGTTCCTTTAGGTAACAGTGCACATTGGCCTGAGCACCTCCATGTCCTTATGGAGAAACTTGTTGGAGAAACAGGAAAACATTTTTTACTAAACAAAGTGTTTTAATTTTAGAAACCAAAATACAATTGTTTCTAATTTTATTTTATAACAGGATCAAAAAGATCACAATTCAGATGTGACAAAAATTAGCTTTATTTGTTGTCCATAAATGATCTTATCTAAATTCCCAGGCTTTATCCTGCTTCTGGGTGGGGACGCGAGGGGATCTGAGAGGGGAGAGAGGTATGTAGGTCAGAGTCCCGGTAGAAAAAAGATTCACACTCAAACTAGAAATGGAGAAAAGTTTAATGGGGGATTGTTTGTTTGGGTTTTTTTACGTGTGCGAAGAGTTTAGGGAAACCAACTAGAAATAGTGCAATATTCCGAGATTCACAATAGCTGGCAGCCTTTTAAGGGCCAGGGTTGTGGGCAGTTTCCAGAACCCAGAAAGAGAGCTATATAGAGAAGGGCTGCAAGGAGCTCGGGCTGTTCAGAGAAGCAGAGAGCTGTCACCCTGGCAGGAGGGCTCCAGGGGCATCCTTACTCTGCCCTAATCTCCTCCCACCCTTCAGTCTCCTGCTAACTCCCCCCATTAGCCAAATGCAGCCAAAAGCCAGAGAGCAAGCACGTACATGAGGCAAGCCATGTATGTCAGCCTCTCTGGGCACAAAATAGAGTGGAAAAGAACAGAGTGCACATAGGGAGGGCCAGACGGGCACCTTCCATATCTTTTGTTCTCAGCACTCACTCTTGTCTTTGTCCAGGTGAAAAATGTATGTCCCCAACACTGGAAACACGTAGAATGATGTCAGTGTGGTCATTCGAAAACTAAAATATTAGCCATCACAAGTAGTCTTCATATAAGGGGGAGGATGGGACAGGAGAGGACAAGCAATGAGTTAATAGAAGGCATATCTGCTCCAGTTCCTGCTTTTATAGCTGTTCACAAGACCTGATCATGTATTAATAATCATGGTGTATTAGTCCATTTTGTGTCGCTATAACAAAATACACGGAACTGGGTAATTATAAAGAAAAACGAAATTAATTGCTTACAGTTTCTAAGGCTGGGAAGTCCAAAGTCCATCTGATGGTGGTGACAGTGACCCAGGGGTCTCACATTGCGAGGTAGTGGAAGCAGAGAGAGCAGAGAGAGCAAGACAGACAGACTCTCCTCTTCTTTTAAAGCCCTCAGAACCATGCCCTCGACCACCATTTTTAATCCATTCACTACTGCAGGGTCCTACAATCCAATCACCTATTTAAGGCTCCACCTTTCAATTACCTAAAGAGGATTTCCCACCCTCTTAACAGTCACAGTGGGGGCTAAGATTCTAATACATAAACTTGGGGGACACAATTCAAGCTTCAGTGAGTTTGGAGGGACATAATTCAATCCACTACACATTGGTTCCCTCTTCCTCCACCCATTCCATTTTCCCCTTACCCTCTGCCCACACCTTAGTTGAATGGAGTCCTTCATCTGGGAAAGTGACTTAAACCCTCATTCCTGTGCAATGGAGCATTTGATAATCCAGTCTCTTTTGGGCTGATGTAATCTTCCACGGATGAGACTACAGAGCAATGGGGTGTAACAAAACAATCCTGTGAATCCCCTTGGTTTGGTTACGGTCCCCCTGGCCCTTATGGTGTAGCAGTAAAGCAGTTTTCTCTTTGTGACCAGGATCAGTCGTCTCAGCCTTCTCCACCTGTTTTTTCAACAGTGAACATCCCTTGAAAGCAGATTTTAAAGGTAAATTCACTGCGCCTGTGGTTACTTCAGTGACAAGAGGACCTCAGCCTTCTACCCTGCGTAGTCCTTCATTCTCCTCACCTAATGTTACTATCTTTACTCAAATCTTAGATCTTAACCTCCTTTTAGAACAAAAATCACCTCACTTTAATTTCTATGTGAAGCACTGCAGGCCAGTGAGCAATATGAGGTACTTCAAAAAGTTCGTGGAAAGAGTCACATTATCTTTCAATACTATTTTTCCATGAACTTTCTGAAGTACCTCAATATAGTGTAACTGAAGAACCAGAAGAAAAGCTAAAGGCTTACTTTTCCTGTTAGTGCCTATGATCTCTTATTTTCCAGGAAATCCACACTTGGTGTCACAGTGACAGTCACACACCGGTTTTCTCAGGCTCTGCTCCCAGCCACTCCAGTGCAATCATCACCTCTTTCTAAACTCTGGCCCTGGCCTTGCTTCTATTCTTACTCCTTCCAAATTTCCTCTCCATCAGCAGCCAGAGGGATGTTTATAAAGCATGAGTCATATCAAGTCATTCCCACACTCAAATCCTCCATTGCCTTCTCATCAGCCTTAGGACAAAATCCAAAGTCCTGCTCTGACCTTCAAAGCCCTATGTACGTGGTCCCAGCCAACCCTCTGGCCTCACCTTCAACTTCGCCCCTCATTCACCCTGCTCCAGCCCCAACCTCCTTGCTATCTCTTAAACCCACCAAACTTGCCCCATCTCAGGGCTGTCCCCCAGATATTCACTGGCTCAGGCCTTCACTCCATTCACGTATCTGCTCCTTTAAGAGGCCTTCCCTGATCTCCTCTAAAACAACCCCCATCAAGTTCTACCCCCTGTGCCTGACTTTGTTTCCCTTCATAGCACTTACCAGTGCATGTCGTTATACTGTTGTCTTCGGTTACATCCACATTAGAGTGTGAGTTCCAGGAGGACAGGGGCTCTGTCTGTACATTGTTCACCACTGTATCCCACAGCATAAAGTTAGCACCCAATACGTACACAATGAAAATTAAATGAATGGCCAAAGTAAATCAATTACTTATTTCATAACAACAAAGAAAAATGAAGTGGGGTGATGGGGGTGTGGAGGGGTGGTGAGGAGGCTCTCCTTATGGGAAGCTCGTTCTGTGCACAGACAGCAGCAAACGCAAAGGCTCCTGGGCAGGAGTGAGGCTGGGGTGGGAGGCCCAGGTGGCTGCCCCAGCGGGAGCAGGGAGGGTGGGAGGAGGCGGGCGTGACACCAGCTTTGGAGTTCATTCTCCATGGGAAGGGAAGCCGTTGGCAAGCAGGGAAGTGCCCAAGCTAATGTTTTTGTTTTTTAAGTTTACTTTGGCTACTGGGTTGAAAATAGACAGTAGAAGGACATTTAGAAACTTTTATGGTAAGTCAGGGGAGAGATGATAGTGGCTGGGTAGGATTTAGCCATTGAGGAAATGAGAAGTGAGCAGATTCAGCCATTATTTTGGAGTTAAAGCAGACAAGATTTCTGACACAATTAGTGTGCAGGGTTAGATAAGGAGAGGCCAAGGCTGACGATAGCTGCTCCTGAAATACATGTGACAGTATGGAAAGGTTTTTAAAATCTCTTAGAGAAATCTTCCGATTTTAGGGGTGTTCTTCCACTTATGGCTCAATTTTTTCAAGATTGTCCAAAACAAGTACAATATCAAATTTTACTCAAGTCATTACACTCAGACTGATTTGGAAGAAGAAAGACCTAAACCTCAGCTTATCTCAGAAATAATTATAATTCTATCATCCCTGAAGCTCATCATTGGTGCCTCTCAGCATTTGGAGCCCAAACCCACTGTTAACTCTTCTTTAACCACGCGTGAACCTGCAGTTTACGTATGTGCTCACCTCTCACCTCTCACCACGGGCTTGACCTATCCTGCAGGAACTTCACAAATAACCGGTGAGGGACCTGTAGAATAAAATCATGGTTCCTGATCGTTTGCAGAAGGAAACACTTTAGACAGATGACCACTGACTTCTTCCAACTACTAACTTTGACATTCCGTGAAAGGACCTACGTACTCTCTGGAAGCCCCTTCCTCCGAGGAACCACTCTTCAACACGGCACCCTTTGTCTTTTCCTCAAGATGGACCTAGTCCAACTCTTATCTCTACCTCTGCTCTCTCTTCTCTGTACCACTGCACAGAGTTTAAAGATGTACAGCTTTCCTCTGTGTGTGTGTTGTTTGATACCTTGTCCATCTTCCACCTATGAGACTTCTCTATCAGTGCCCAACTCCACTAGCAGGGAACATTCCCAGGACACAGTGAGCTTCTCCATGATCTTATTGCCTTACTTATAGGAAGACTGGAGAATGCCCTCCCTGACAGGCTTGAACTAGAACTAAAACCGTTCATCTACAAGAATAAGGACTCCATGTATTGCTCCCCAGCAACATTCATGCCTTTCTTTTATCCACAAACTGCTAATGATGCAGATGAATTGCCTTCAATTTTTTACATTTTTTCTTTCCGAATTACATGCTGAATCAACATAATAAATCTATATGGGAAATATAGCAGAAGGCTTTGAAATCAGATAGACCTGGTTCAATAAGGATCAACTGCTTCTAGTTATAAAACATTTCTTAACCCTCTCATTCCATTTTCTCATCTGTAAAATGGGTATGATACTAATAGCTACTCATTTGCTTAGAGTCAAGAACAAAATCATGAGAATGATTACACGATAACAAAGGTGATGATGATGATATTAAGCAAGAAAAATCATAAAGCACAAGACTTAGGATTAATAAAAATTTATTGAGGTCAAATAAGCATATTATAGCTCCATAATTGTTGTCATAAATATTAATACTAGCCTTATACTCAAGTAGCAATATCAAATAATGTTTCTATAAATAAATTTACATTAATAAAATGGTATAAATAAAATGCATACTTATAATAATAAATACATTTATAAATATAAAGTATTAATTATGGAAACATGAAGTTATTTAGGTTTTTTTCCCCTAAAGGTATTTACCCAAAAGTAATCTTTTTATGGAAATAGACAATTCCTTAAAAAACAAATTATTTTCTGTGTATATAACACCAGTTACAATAAAATGGTACCAATAAATATCTTTATGCTTGGAAAGTCTACCTCCTCATCTATGGACAAGTAACATTGGTTTTCATATTAAGTTCAGCAGGGGTTCATTTGGAATCCACCCATAATGGTGAAGTTTGGCTTCCCGTTTTCCTTTTGGTAAAAAATTATTTCATGGATACTATTGTTATTTCTAACAGGCAGGAACAGTTAGTTATTCATTTTCCAGCTTTGCTCTGGTCAAATGCAGGCATTTCTAAGGCTCATAAACAGCAAATCCAATTCTCCAATTGCTTTGATCTCTCCATTCTCTCCAAGCTGTGAAAAATAAGAACACAGAAACATCTGAGCATTTATACCATGTTTTCTAAAGAGGAACAAATTAGAGGAAAACGGCATGACTAGGTTGCTAGAGACAGAAATCAAGTTTTAGCCATTTGCAAAAGAATAATAATTAACCCTTTCAGCAAGAGTATAATACGATTTGCCAAAGACCTTATAATTATGGCTATCTGAACTGAGAGGACACCAGCAGGCTCCCATCTCAGTTGTATCTCACAACAATGAAGCTGTTTAAAAGCCAGGCAGAAGGTTGATCATCCCTTCCTAACCAGAGCAAGCAGATTGGAGCTATCTGGGGATTCCTGAGTGCCACCGTATGGCCTGCCCTGCTTTGTAGCACCACAACTGTCTAGGACCAAGTACTTATAACAACTCAGCTCAAACAGCCTTGAACTATGTATTTAGCAATATATTGGGCCTTTTTCTGTTCCCACATTCTTGACAAAAAGAAAAAACACACACACACATTTTCATTTTTGTGGGAAAGATACCAAGTAAGTCCTTTCCGGTTGCTTTAATTAGTAGAAATTACTAGAAAGCCAGATATGGGTCCTAACACCCATTCTTTCTCCTTCTTCCATATGGTATGCAGATGAGGCTCTCAAACTCAGTTGGGGAGAAAACCCAAATTCAAGTCCAAAGCAACTTCCTCTGAAACTCATCTAATCTATTATATTTGTGAAGCTACAGAGAAAAAAGCATAATCACTCTTCCACATGGCAACCCATTGCAAATATGAAAGTTGATTCTGTGAAAGTGGATTACAGGCTTTATAAATCTCTGTTTTCCCACACAGATCACCATAGATTTTTCTCTCTCACACTTCACTTTTCTAAAGACAACAAAGTCAGCCGACATGAGGAATTCTTTAAACAAAAAGTATAGAGCATGTCCTGTCTATGGCAGGCTAACATTCAGCCCTCTGCATCTAGATAATAGTTCTATAACAAGAGAATTGAACTTCACAATAAAAAGCCTTCAATTATCAAAGGGAGAAATGTTGATTATTCTCAGTAAGAAACATTATAAAAAAANAGACTGATTGCTACACTGTTGTTCTTTTCACCAAATAGGTCACACACTGGTATCATTCACCATAGAAATGCACACTAGCTGAAGGAAAACAGATGCTCACGAGGGATTTATCAAGAGAATAAAGGAGGAAACTAGAAAGGAAGATGAAGGGAGGGAGGAAGAAAAGAGGATTACCAATTTAGACTTTCATTTCACTATAATACACTCTTTACTAATATTTTCACTCTCTTTGAAACTCTGCAAAAGAAATTGGAGGTTGTCCACTTTTGCTTTTAAACTAATAGCTGCTGGGTATTACATTACAATAATTAAGTGTAAGTATTAATCATTCCAGAAATTCATCCTATGTGCAAGTCCAGCTCTTTTGTTATTGTTGTTCTGGGTTTATTTCTTCAAGTTTTAAAGCATCAAATTAATGGCTTCAAAAATCAATTCAAATAAATTTGCCCCCAGGCACTTTTCTGTTTTGGAACAAGTGTGTCTTCAGATTGCATGAGTCAATCAGAATCTGAAATGTCCCTAAGAATTAATAAAACCAAAACTAATAGGCATTGTTGCTGGAAAAGTGCTGGCCTGGGATTCAGGGGATTACATTCCAGGCACAGCTCTACCACTGGCCATCCCTGGAACATGGGATAATGAGACTAGATGACCTACATTTCCAGCCAGCTCTAGAATTCTATGATTTGCAAAATTTGGAAATTGATTTATGGGTGTATAGACACATCTATATACATCTGCACCTAAGTAATCAATCTGATGGTAGAATCAAGTAAAAAAACCATGAAGTGGTGGCGGAGGGGAAAGAAAGGAAAGGAAAGAAAAACAACGTTTATCTCTGCTATTGAATGACTTAGCATTAGCAGTTATCAGTCGTACCTTTTTCACTGTGTCCTTCAGCTTTTG
>NW_007731184.1:34911-66448 GCF_000696425.1 Galeopterus variegatus
TCAAGTAAAAAAACCATGAAGTGGTGGCGGAGGGGAAAGAAAGGAAAGGAAAGAAAAACAACGTTTATCTCTGCTATTGAATGACTTAGCATTAGCAGTTATCAGTCGTACCTTTTTCACTGTGTCCTTCAGCTTTTGCACATTCCTCTTGATATGCTGGTCATCACCCTTGTTTATCTCTGCTATTGAATGACTTAGCATTAGCAGTTATCAGTCATACCTTTTTCACTGTGTCCTTCAGCTTTTGCACATTCCTCTTGATATGCTGGTCATCACCCTCAAAACGCTAAAAAAAAAAAAACAATAACAGGAGTAACTATTTTAATGTTGTCCTGTGGAAGCTTCATATACCCCTGCACCCCATCTGAGGTGTGTTACAATTCACCTGGAATTAAAGCTCTTGGTAATTCTGCCCACAATGACCTAGATTTCACCACTGACCTAGATTTCCAAGCTCTTGAATTCCCTTGGACACCAAAATCCAGTCACTTCCCTTACCGGGGACCTCTCTTCATCTTTGGAAAGTCTTACTAAGGTTTAAGTTTGTGGAACAGGTGGAGTGGTTTATGCAAATTCTGTCAGGAATAACACCCTCATCAGTAGCACCTCATCAACACTGCGTGCTCAGCACAGTGATGTACATAAAATAACTCGCATGGAAAGTAAGCCCTGCTCAGTGAATGCAGTCACCTTTCCACTCTGCCCACTCCACTCCAACCTTCTTTCATAGTTTTAAATGATCAGAGGGGCTGGCCGGTCAGTTCCCTTGGTTAGAGCGTGGTGCTGATAACATCAAGGCCAGCCACCAAAAAATATATATATAAATATGTTCAGAAGTATTGAGTTCACACACTCCTGATTTTGTCATATCCCATGACGTCTTTGCCCACCCACTACTGATGTTAAACCTTCCCATTTCCTTCTTCATTTTCTCTCTTTGCCATTCCCTCCTGCCAGCGATTTATACTCGTGGAACTACTTCCACATCTAGGCGTCTTGCCTTACAGTTCCCATCACCTTTAACCTCAAGCATAACCAGAATTGGGGTTTTTTCCAGGTATAAACAAACGAGGCTCCCACACAGTTGTTTTCCAGATCCCATTCCCCTCTAGAAACTCAACACGTGACAATTAAAGCAAAAGCAAACACTCTGTGATTTCAAATGACTCCTGTTAATAGAGTTGCTGAGGCACTTCTGGCATAGGGGTGGGGAAGGAGTGGGGGGTGGCAGAAAAAGGGTTCTAAATCGAAAAAGAAGGGAAGGAAGGCAGCTAGGAGTGGGTGGGCATAGGCCAAGAGAAGAACTTACACATGCACTTAGCTTGTTGCTGAGCCTGGCCAGGAAGGGCACCACCTCCTGCATATAGGGCTGGAATCTATGAGACTGGGGGAGCAGCACTTCTTCAAGGGTAAAGTTCAGTACCTGCTTCATCACATAGCAGCGCTCACTCATCTGCAGGTGGAAGGAAAACAGCAGGGGTCAAATTAGGGGGCATCCAGAAGACACAAATCATCATCCCCACCACTCCAAGTAACCATAAATGGCACACTGTCCCGCTCATCACGATAGCTTACATTGACACCACGGAACAGCTTCTCCCCAATGAGACGGACATCTGTGTTGTTATCTGCCAAACCAGCCTGGAAGAGAAGAAAAGACTAAGTGCCTGGACATTGAGGAGATGAAGAAAAAGTCTATAAGTGGAGATGCACTACATCCCCTCTCCCCAGAGCAACCTCATAAAGACTAGAGATAGAATTCAGGAATGTGCATAGGTTTAGAATAATGCATAGTGGGGGGGGGATTAATAATCAGATGCACTACTGAGTGGCTCCTCTTTGGGTAAAACTCAGTGTATGTACCCTAAAGGCCAAAACGGAAGGAAGGAGTTCTGGTAAAAAGCAGATTCCCAAAGAGTCTCAGAAGAGACACAGGGAATGATCTACCTGTAGGGATAAATAATGGGTTCCTAAAGATCTTAGAAGTGCTCTGAAGAAGAAAGATTTTAAGACCTCTTTGGGTTCCAAACAGATATGATAAGAGAGAGAGATTGAGATGAGTACCTCCTTAGCCAGCATGAAGGTGCGGTTGGTGATATAGGGCTGCTGGAAGTTGGACTTGTCAAGTCTGCAGTAGGAACTGACGGGCACGGCTGCCCCTCCCTGCACCCACAGGGCAACAAGAAGGAGGCAACCGGTGGCCAGAGCCCCCATCAGGGAACAGCTCACAGATTTCTGCAGGGCGGCCATTGAATTCAACTCTAACTTGAGTTATGGGCAGCAGGGAAAGGAGAACCTAGTATCAAGAGACAAAAGGCAAAAACAACACGAGGGAAGAAAATTAGCCAAGAAGTATCGCAGCTAACAAACCAATTGTACCCAGTTTGCTGAAACACTTACCTGTTTCGATGATTCTGCTCGTGATGGGAAAGGTAGAAGCTGCTGCTTTTATAGCCCCCAGGACACCAATTTTTTTTTGCTGTTGTGAAAAATATGACATCAGCAATTATCTAATTTCCAGTACTGTCTTCTGAGAACTTAACCACCATAGGAGCCCACAAAACGCCACCTCCTATCCTTCCTACCTTGAGAAGGGAGTGAGTGTTTCCTTAAAACGTCACTATTAGGGTCCAGAGGGTGCTTTTACAGATAAATCCCAGAAATTTTCTAAGCCCTACATATTTTTCAAAGAAAACAATTGCTTTGTCTTTGTAGATTCCAGATTTAGTGTAATATTCTTTGATCTCCTGTAGTAACTGAGTAAGCATTTTGGTCGCGAACTCATTTTCCTACCAGCTTCGTAGATTCTAATCTCATTAGTGGCGACCAGAAATAAAGGACTGTGTCCTATATCTGCTTTACAGTAAACAGTAATGACGGCTTGGAGATCATTCCATTTTTTTAAATAACTTTATCTCATTTTTTAAATTTTTAGTTATTCATTTATTTTTAATACATAATAATTGTACATATTTATGGGGTACAGTGTAATGTCTCAATACATGTATACAATGTGTTATCTCATTTTCTTTAACATGCTGAATTTTAAACCAGACTTATGCCTTAAAAATAACAGTGCTAGTTAATCTAATCACTGTTTCCTTCTCATTCTGGGACTATTTTTAAGCAATCATTAACAATTATGATAGATGCAAATATATCTTAAAATGTTATTCATTTAATTATGATCAGTAACAATTTATGTTTGGAAATACAAATGCCGAACAATCTGATCACCGTTTTTCTTAACATACAAGTATTTTTTTTAATAAAAGGATACCATGGATATGGTAATTAATTTTGAAATTTTACCTACACTCATTCTAAACAGCACATAAGTCTTAAAATAACATTCCTGAATAATCTTTTAACAATTTTTAATATATATGTGGATGTCTGAAGAAGAGAATCTGGTGGTTCCATGTTGACTTTAAATTATTAAAAATACATTGAATCCTACATAACACCTCAAAACTAGAAATGGAAACCCTCCCAAGAAGTGGGAGCGGGAAGCATGTACAAATCTCAAAATACAAGTATCTGTTGCTGGAGGAAGGAAGGTGAATTAATGCAAATCAGTTTAATCAGATTTTTCCTCCTTACAACTAGTTAAGATCAGGAGGATTGAAGAACTGGGAGAAGGAAACAAATAATTGTAGAATCTTGACCATTTTGTGAAATGGCACAGACCTAAGAGAGGTGCCACAGCGAAGGGTCAAAACAGCATGAGGACACTGAGCTGTTTTGACCCTTCAGAAGATGGCCTTAAGGGAAAGATGCAAAAGGGAAGGTTAGAGAGAATAAATAAAAGCACATGATCTCGGGGCCAGCCGAAGGGTCAAAACAGCATGAGGACACTGAGCTGTTTTGACCCTTCAGAAGATGGCCTTAGGGGAAAGATGCAAAAGGGAAGGTTAGAGAGAATAAATAAAAGCACATGATCTCGGGGCCAGCCCGGTGGCGCACTGCTGCAGTGCGCCGCTTGAGAGCGCGGCGGCGCTCCTGCCGAGGGTTCGGATCCCACATACAGACCGGTTCCCACTCACTGGCTGAGTGAGGTGCGGGCGCAGCACCAAGGGTTGCGATCCCGTTGCTGGTCCCGGTCCGGTGCGGGCACGACACTGAGGGTTGCGATCCATTGCCGGACACGAAAAAAGACAAAAAAAGGAGGAAAATAATTCTGTTCCCACAGGAAAATAAGTTTTGACCTTATCGAATTACATGCTTTTGAGGAAAGATTGTCTCTTTGTAACTTTCATCTTTGTAACCTTTCATCTCTGTAACTCCAACACTTAGAACAGTGCTACATGCCCAGGAAGGACTCAATAACAAGTATACTGAATGAATCTGTGAATTTAAATAGTTTACTATCTTTGGGAACATACACAGAGAAAATTTGGAGACTGTCTTTATAGCATTTCTAAAATTGGGGATTGACCCAGTCCTATTTACCGCTTTATTACCATTTCCAAATAGGGAATAAGTAGCTAGGAAACAAAAATAGAATGCCAGAAAATTGCAAAGCAGTCTTTAATAGCAGCAATATGCCTCTTACTTGTTGTATGACCCTGATGGACTGACCATTGATAAGGTAGCGTTAATGGAGCCATTATCTTAGGTTTTAGTGAGTTTGACAAAAACTCACTAAAGTAAAAATCTGCTCTGGGGCGGTATGTGGATTTCTGATCAGTCATATCAGCAGTCTCAAAAATATTTGCTGTTAGGAGAGACTGCGGATATAACATGAAGCTGCTCCTGCAAAAAAACAACTGGAGGCGTATGTGAGCTAAATAATTTCAGATCATAATGGGCCTTTCCTTTAGTTATCTCCTTGTGAATTTTCAAGTCTCTCCTAAAGCCACCCAGGTAAAAGGCAACCCCAGCACCATACTCCCAGGCCCCAGACAGACTGGCCTATGGTTGATCTTAGACATACACAACAACTTACCTGGCCTAATGCCAGAGGGGCTAACCAGAATCCACAACAAGAAGGTAGGCTTTTGCTGTCTCATTCATTGTACCATCCCTAACACCTTGAAGAGTGTCTGGCAATATAGCAGGTAATAAATATGTATTCACTGACTGTTGGGGGCCAGAAGCTCCACACCCCTTCTTGTGAGACGCAACTGACTGCATGACTAAAACTACTTCCCAATTCATTGGCTAATGCTTGAAAATCCACAGGTGGAAATGCATTGTTTAAAATACAAATTTCTGTAGAAGGAATTGTTCTATACAAGTTTCCGTGTGTGTGTGTGTGTGTGTGTGTGTGTGTGTGTGTGTGTGTGTGTGGGATCCCCACTCTAGTAATTCTCCTTCCCTCCCCTCCGAACACCAGCCACCACCCCTACCCCCACCATAGCCATGGCTCTAATATGTTCGAAAGGTATTTCTGAATATGTATGCATCCTTATAAAACATGAAGTCTTGTTTCGTGTGTATAGGTATTTTTAGTTTATAAGATTGGTTTTCTTTTTTGCATCTTCACTCAACATTTCAGTCCTGCAATCTATCCATGTTGCTGAGTGTAGCCCCTGCCTCTAGCGTGGCATTCCTGAGTGTGTACTCACCACATTTTACATATTCATTTCCCCAGTGATGGCACCTAAACTGCCTCCAACTGCCCACTGTACACACATCAAATCACTAAGCAACCCCATTCCAGTCATTTTAATTGTATTTTTGGAGAATGTTTTTGGAATAGTTACCCAAGAGTAGGACTACTGGGTCAGAGGCATAAGCTTATTAACTTTTACTAGATACTGCCAGATTGATCTCCAGAAAGACAGCATTAACCTACTGTCTCATCAGTGAATAAGGCTTTCTCTGTTTCCTTACATTCCCACCCACACTTGGTATTATCCAGCATTAACTCTGTCAGCCTTTGGACGTTTAAAATAGTATCTCATTATTGCTTTAATTTACATTTTTCCTCATATACTTGTAGTCACTTGGGTTTCCCCCTTTATGAGGTGACTACTTACATTAGTTTCCCATTTGTCTAGTGGGCTCCAGTCTTTTTTTGTTGTTGATTTGGAAGAGCTCCATGTATATTTTAGATATTACTCCCTTTTTGGTTGCAGGCTTAACAAACTCTTCCCGTTTTGCTTTCTGTTTATTAGACTTGCCTATTTGGAGTTTGTTGAACATAAAACTCAATTTAGGTGTCATCTAAGATATTGTTTTTTATTATATGGTGTGCACTTTTCAAGGCTTTGTTTAAAAAAGCATTACTACATACTCAGGTCACAAAGATATTCTTTGTTGTCTTCTGTTTATTCTATGATTTTACCTTTCACAGTCAGGTTGTTAATGCATTTTTGTATAGGATGGAAAGTAGGGAATCCAGTTTTAGTGTTTTTCCACATAGTGAACTAGTTTTTCCGACACAGTTCACTAAACAGTGAGTTCTTTATCGTATGTAAATTTTCCATGCATGCAGACAGCTATCTCTGAGCTCTCTATTTTGTTTCATTGGTTTATTTATTTTTCTCTTTTTTCTTCTTGAGCCAGTTTCATAATGTTTTATTACTGAGGAATATCTTTATGTCTGGACAGGAAAATCTATCCTCTTTGCTCTGTTTTTTCAGGGCTGACTTAGCTACTTATGGACCTTTCCTACATATTTCATATAAATTTTGTAATAAATTTGTCAAGTTCCTGGAAAAACGCAGCAGAAAAATTCTATTGGGTTTTCATTTAATTGAAAGATTAATTTGGGGAGAATTAATGTCTTTATAATGTGAACTCATTCCACCCAGAACATTGACTATCTCTCTACTAAAGACCTTCTTTTATACCCTTTGATAGTGTTTCAAAATTTTCTCCACTGAGGTGTTGCATATTGGTTACTTTATAAAAGAAGCAAAATGTTAAGCTGTTATTAGTTGCTTTTACCTTGATGTGAATGAGTGCCACGTTGGTTTGGAGAAAGACTATTGGGATACTCATCTCTTGAGAACATGAAAAGCAAGTGCTTCTTTTCAGGGTCAGTGGAGAAGAGGGCATGGGGTACCAGCAAAGACAGTAGCTAGAGACTGGAGTTTCCAAACATAAACTTCATTTACTTCCCAGTTCTGCTCTAAGCTGACTCTGTACCCGGAATGACTTCCTACCGTGCCCACCTCACCAGCCACACCCTGCCCACAGAAGCACTTGTCACCCATGGCCACTTTTCCCTTCTTCCTGAGGACTAGATCTTATCAATCAGCGCTGTCTCTCATCTTGAAGTGAAGATTCCACCCATGGGAATGTGTTGTAACATAAACGAGTATATCTTCCTCTCTAGTAATACCAAGTATTAAAATCAATTTAAAAGATGGAAAAAAGCAACATTTATGCAAATTCCTTACTGCTCTAGTGCAAATGGAATTTGACATTGGTCTCCTAACATCTGCCCCCTACTATCGAAGATTTTTGAAAGTCCATTGGTCCATCCAGTCTCTTTTATTTATTATTTTTACTAGTAAATAGGTGTAAAGAATTATAATTTGCACTTGCTTATACCACCAGAGATTCAAAGACATAGTTGATTAACTGACATAAGTGAATATTTTATTCCAGTTCTCTAATTAGCATTAGGGTTATTAATGTTTCTCACAATTATTTTGTAGAGGTTGAATATTTTAAAACATAACCTTTAAAAATTTATACTCAAAACTCTACATATCTTGGTTTCGTTTTTAACCAGACCCTCTCAGCCTCTGACAGGAAAATTGTGGGCCAAGTAAACTAAACATTTCATACATTCTCACGACCCTGTTGAACTTTTTAAAATATGAATTTATACTCAAAACTCTACATATCTTGGTTTCGTTTTTAACCAGACCCTCTCAGCCTCTGACAGGAAAATTGGGGCCAAGTAAACTAAACATTTCATACATTCTCACGACCCTGTTGAACTTTTTAAAATATGAATAATCGAACACAGTTTCAATTCCAAGGTAATTTGGTTTTAAACCATCACAAACATCAGTCCTGAGAAAATGCCTCTTTCCTTTTCTTTGTCACTGTCCTAATTCAAAGGCTGCGTGTGTGCTGTGAATAGATGAAGCATCACAAATTTGGGTTAGTTGGACAGGTGTCATTCTGAATCAGGGGCAAGTCTGAAATGTAGTGTGTTTCTCAAGAGGCATTGTTACTTCCAAATTCTGACAACCAAATTAATTAAGCTAATAATATTTCATTCTGTTGAACAAATATCTATTGTGGTGTTGTTGGAATATTTTACCAAGTAGGGGTTCTTGAACTCACATTTAATACTTTTTAAAAAATACAAAAACAGTTAACATCGATTGTGTTATAATAGACTTTGGATTAATCTGAATTGGACTTGCTTTTGAGAGAAAAGATTTAATGTACCTAAATAGTGACTAGAGAACTGAAATTTAAACTGTATTTATATTAGTTAATTAACATGCTTTTAGAGAGAGTAGAAGTACTTGGAGAAGTAACAGTGGAGAAAATTAAATGTAAAAACTGTATGGAAATAGTACTTGAGATACTTGACAAGCTGGAAAAATGGAGGAGTTACAATAAATAATAGCCATAGACAAGTTGGACTATCTATTAAAATGTACAGGACTGGCTGGATAGCTCTGTTGGTTAGAGCACAGCCGTGTAATATCAAGATCACAGGTTCAGATCCTCGAAAAAGCCAGCCATCAAAACAATAATAATAATAAAATAAAATGTACAGTTCTTCAATGCATGGGTATGAGAGAAAATATCTGGATGAGGTTTGTGTAGGAAAAGAAACAGAGACAAAGAACTCTTCGGATGAGCAAAAAGGGGCAATATGTCTATTAATTCATTTAACTATTGATCCATTCATTCACTATAACATTAGCTCCAGAAAAGCACAGACTTTGAATATCTGGCACAGTACTTAGGACATTATAAACTCACAGTAAGTTTTAGTTAGATGACTGAATGAGTTATAAACACAGACTACTTAATGATTGTTGTAATAAGTGTCTTTTGACTATTCCATTTACTAAGTTCCTAGCACAGTGCCTGGCATTCAGCAGGAAGTTAATAATTGTTCTTTTAGTTGAGAGGACAAATGAATATTTATTAAAATAACTCTCATCCCTTTGATATCTCCCCATCTTTGTAGCCACCTTCTAACACAGATAACGCAGGTAGTTTTATCCCCTCTTTACAACTGGGGAGAGTGAAATTTGTGACTTACCCAAAGCCACAGAGTCATGTTGGGAAAGCCAGAACTTGTGTTCAGGTCTCCTGACTCAGCAACCACTGCCTTTATTCCCTGTCTCTTTCCTTTTTAATCCTCTGCAGTCTGGTTTCTCCTTCAAGTTTATTGCTAAAGATCACTTTGAGCCATGCATTTGATAAGGATGATATTTAGTCTGAATTAAAGAAAGAAGTCCCATGGTTGAAGGAAGGCAGTCATTAAGAGTGGGGGCTCTCTAGTAAGTCTGCCTCGATTTGAATCCTGGCTCCCCTTCTTATTAACTGGATTGCCTTAGCTAAGTTACTAGATGATCTATTACAAAAAGAATAGTACCTGCTTCCTAGAGCTGTTGATAATCTGTACGAAGTGCTTGGGCTAGTGCCTGGAACATAGTAAATGTTCAGGAAACATCAGCTATTAACAAGGAGCTTCTTTGTAGTCAAAATATGGAGCAAGTGAAAAAAAGATATAGAAATAGTGATGAACTAACCAAGAATCAGGAAACAGGGATTCTGCAACTCAACTATATGTTCTACTGCTCTGCACAGGCCAAATCTATTGAGTGAATTTATGAGTCTTGTCCTTGACTTGAAATCTTATCATGACTTCTCCTTCCTTCTCCTTCATCCTCTATGGTCAAAAACTGTCCTAAATTCTTTTGTTTCTTCCTTTGAAATATCTCTTGCTTCAGGATCTTTTCCTCTTTTGATTAGTAAATGTCTACTGAAACTTTTTATTTTTGGAATCGCTACAAGTCAGTTGTTAAAAATAATCCCAGAAAGATATTTGTAGTATATCTGACCAAAGACTCAAATCCAGAATATATGAAGAGTTCTTGCAAATCAATAAAAAAAAAGACCAACCAACAGAAAAAATGAACAAAAGCTGGAATAGGCAGTTTGCAAAAAAGAGGTTATCCAATAAACATATGGAATGGTTCAATTTCATTTGGCATACAAATATGCAAAATTAAAACCACACACCCACCAAGATGACTAAAATTAAAAAGACAGACAATATGGATTATTGGCAAGCATTTAGAGCAAATAGAACTCTCATGTGCTTCTTAAAGGAGTATAAATTTGCACAACTGCTTTAGAAAACTATTTTGCAATATACATTAAAACTAAACAGATACATATCTTAGGATTCAACTATTCAGTTTTTAGCCACACACCCAATAGAAATTAGTTTGTTTACCGAGGGACATGTACAAAAATAAGCATAAAAGCGTTATTTATCATAGCTCCACACTGGAAACACTGAAACGGATAAAGTGCGGTATAGTTGTACATTGCATACCATACAGCAATGATAATACACAGGATATTGCTACATGTATCTACAGGGATACATCTCATGAACAAATGCTGAGCAAAAGAAGTCAAACACAGAGAAACACAAACCACGTGATTCTTTTCATATAAAGTTCAAAAACAGCCAAAACTTGTCTATCATGTTCAAAGTCAGAAGAGTGTCTTTGGGAGTGATTAGACACTGGAATAGGACAGAAGGGGACTTCTGAGATGCCAGTAATGTTTTGTAGCTCTGTCTAGCTGATCATATTGGTGTGTTTATCTGGTGAACATTTATTGAGCTATGCATTTATGATTTATTCACTTTTCTATATGTATTTTATAGTTTAATGAAAGGGCTTTTAAAGTCATTATTCCTCAGAACCAGTTAAACCTTTCCAGCTGTCACCCTTTTCCCATTTTCTCTAATTTGGGCAGTAATTTCCAGGGCTTTCTCTGCTCAGTGTGTGCCTCCCAGGAAGTGGCCAGTCTTGGCCCTCACTATCTGTTCAGGATTTTCTCTTAGGTTATGGACAAAAAAAACACAAACCACGTAATTCTTTTCATATAAAGTTCAAAAACAGACAAAACTTGTCTATCATGTTCAAAGTCAGAAGAGTGTCTTTGGGGGTGATTAGACACTGGAATAGGACAGAAGAGGACTTCTGAGATGCCAGTAATGTTTTGTAGCTCTGTCTAGCTGATCATATTGGTGTGTTTNGGACTTCTGAGATGCCAGTAATGTTTTGTAGCTCTGTCTAGCTGATCATATTGGTGTGTTTATCTGGTGAACATTTATTGAGCTATGCATTTATGATTTATTCACTTTTCTATATGTATTTTATAGTTTAATGAAAGGGCTTTTAAAGTCATTATTCCTCAGAACCAGTTAAACCTTTCCAGCTGTCACCCTTTTCCCATTTTCTCTAATTTGGGCAGTAATTTCCAGGGCTTTCTCTGCTCAGTGTGTGCCTCCCAGGAAGTGGCCAGTCTTGGCCCTCACTATCTGTTCAGGATTTTCTCTTAGGTTATGGACAAAACCATGGGCACACTTGCTGATTTTTAGAATTGACCTTATATGCCCTAGATTTAATCTCTGCTCAGCTCAAATGTTACCAAGCATAACGGTACCTGCTTTTTTTATTCTGAGTACTCGATGTAATAAAGTACTGGTTTAGGCTTATTATAAAATGACTAAGACATGGTCCTGTCCTCAAGGAGCTTAATCATACAATCAATACTATGACATTTTCAATTCAATTGCTGTGTCCCAGGCACTGGGCTGAACACTGGTGACACACAGATAAATAAGGCATGTTTCTTGCTGTAGGAAAAACACACAAACTGCCTAAGTGTTTTTCCTCTACTCTTACTGAGTAACAATCACCAACACAGAAGACTAGTTGAATTCCAACAGTCTACCTGAAGACAGCATGAGAGCCAACAGGTAGAGGGGCTCAGTCCCCAAGACTGCCCCCCACTTCTGATGCCAATCACAAGCTACAGGTTCTTTCACCTTTGCTTCTGACTAACTGGCTATAAATTGTAGCTCCCACAACCCCGTCCTTGGGTTCGATTAATTTGCTGAACAGCTCACTGAACTCAGGGAAACACATTTACTGGTTTATTACAAAGGATATTACAAAGGATTCAGATGAAGAGATGCATAAGGCAAGGAATGGGAAAAGGAGTGGGGATCTTTCATGCCCTCCCTGGGGACACTACCCTTCAGGAACCTCCATGTGCTCAGCTATCCGGAAGCTCCACTAACCTTGTACTCTTGGGTTTGTACAGAAGCTTTATTAGGTAGGCATGACTGACACATAGACAACCGTGTAGAAATGCGATTGAACAAATAGGGTATGATCTGACACTGGCGGCCTGGATGAGGAAACCCAGCAAGGCCTGTCTGTCCAGGTTCTCTCCGCCTCTCTGTGCAGCACCCCTTCCACCTGGGCATGGGAGGGCCCCTCCTGAAATGGGGGTCTTACGACCTACAGTCAGAGAAGGTAGGTCAGAGAATTTTCTGCCTCGGGAAGAAAAAAGAGCAAGTAAAAGAAGGACGGGAGAAGGTCAGAGAGTAGCATGAGCCAGGAATTGTGGATGAAAACTAATATAAAAATATCATAACATCACACTTGCTTTTGGAGCACTCAGGGTATAGTGGAGATGACAATTATTCAAAGAGAAAAATAACAATTCTAAGTAGCATTACCCCACAAATACAAGTTAACTTTAAACGAATAAAACATAATACAATGGAATTACAGCCACTGCAATAGAGATACCTGATTAGAAACTGATATTGAAAACTAGTTCAAGACTTCAAGAAGGATGTTGGATTTGAGTAAAATTTTAAATATTATTAATATTTGGGCCAGCTGAAAGAAGGGAAGAAGGATCTCCAAGAAAAAGAAGCTGCAGGGAAAAAAAAAGAAAAAGCTTGGAGATGGGACTAGCAGAAGAAAAATGACTGACTCACAGGAGTAGAATGGAATCTAACCCATTTGTTTGGAAGTGTTGGCAAAGGAGAGAAGGTAGGAAGGATGGAACAGCTTATGAGCATCTTTGAACACCAGCCAGAGTAGTCTAGGCTTGATACGGTGGGCAACAGAGAGCCATTATGGGCAGCTGAGCGTGGAAGGAACCCGTATAAAGCAATAAATTAAAAAGACATCCTGGGAGTTGTCTGAAGCATGAATTGGAGAGGCAGAAACTGGCATCAATGAGACCTTCTAGGAGGCTTAGGACACCAGCTACAAGGGTAATTTAGCACTATGAGTGAGGCAAGGAGCAAAGATGACATGGTCAGTATCCAAAAACACTTGGGCCACCAATGGGTAAGATTTAAACTTGTGGGGCCGGCCCGGTGGCGCACTGCTACAGTGTGCCACTTGGGAAGCGCGGCGGCGCTCCCGTCCGAGGGTTCAGATCCCACGTGCAGACCGGTTCCCGCTCACTGGCTGTGCGAGGCGCGGGAGCGACACCGAGGGTTGCAATCCCGTTGCCGGTCCCCGGTCCGGTACGGGGGCAACACTGAGGGTTGCGATCCATTGCCGGACACGGAAAAAAGACAAAAGACAAAAAAAAACAAACAAACAAAAAAAAAACTTGACACTAGTTTGAGACTATGACACAATTTTTTTTAAACTTTAATTGAAGCAGTTTGGTAGGAAAAAAATCAACTACTTTAAGATGTTCTAGGGACTAGTGATTCTTAAAGAGTAGTCCCATATAGTACTGGTGAATAGTCAGAAAGTTCTGGCAAATAATTGGCACATCCAAAATGCAAAGATGGCATATGGAGGTCCCTGAGAAAGACAGAGCCACGGAGGAGTAAAAGACAGATGGAACAGGAATTGCTGACTCTGAGGGAAATCGAAGCCAAATTGGAAGATGTCAGGCAGAGTCACCAAACTGCTGCTGCCACTGATTGTATCTGCAGTGTCACTGATCATATATGAAGCCCAAGTGCTTCTCACTGACTTTCTCCTCTTCATTGATTCATGGGTCCTAGAGGAATGAAGCAGTGGCCCAAAGGTCCCATCCTGTCCTCAGGTGTAACTTCCCCTCCCCTACTCCAGCTGAAATGGTAAATGGGGACCCGACGGGAGCCGAAATCAAAAAGTGCTTCCCCTGTGCAAGTGGGATGCAGGATAGTGGTGGGCATGCTGGGTCCTGGGAGATCACATGTTTGGGGAGAGGGGCAGCAGAGAGCCAGCTGGTGGCTCATGGGTTTTCCCTCACAGAGACGGCCTGTGCCCCTAAGCCAGACAGCCACTGGCACGAACACCATAACCAGTTGGTTGGCGAAGATTCTTTGCTTTCAGCTAGTTGTTTTGACAACTTCTCAACACAGCCTAACTTTAATTGAAGCAGTTTGGTAGGAAAAAAATCAACTACTTTAAGATGTTCTAGGGACTAGTGATTCTTAAAGAGTAGTCCCATATAGTACTGGTGAATAGTCAGAAAGTTCTGGCAAATAATTGGCACATCCAAAATGCAAAGATGGCATATGGAGGTCCCTGAGAAAGACAGAGCCACGGAGGAGTAAAAGACAGATGGAACAGGAATTGCTGACTCTGAGGGAAATCGAAGCCAAATTGGAAGATGTCAGGCAGAGTCACCAAACTGCTGCTGCCACTGATTGTATCTGCAGTGTCACTGATCATATATGAAGCCCAAGTGCTTCTCACTGACTTTCTCCTCTTCATTGATTCATGGGTCCTAGAGGAATGAAGCAGTGGCCCAAAGGTCCCATCCTGTCCTCAGGTGTAACTTCCCCTCCCCTACTCCAGCTGAAATGGTAAATGGGGACCCGACGGGAGCCGAAATCAAAAAGTGCTTCCCCTGTGCAAGTGGGATGCAGGATAGTGGTGGGCATGCTGGGTCCTGGGAGATCACATGTTTGGGGAGAGGGGCAGCAGAGAGCCAGCTGGTGGCTCATGGGTTTTCCCTCACAGAGACGGCCTGTGCCCCTAAGCCAGACAGCCACTGGCACGAACACCATAACCAGTTGGTTGGCGAAGATTCTTTGCTTTCAGCTAGTTGTTTTGACAACTTCTCAACACAGCCTGAGGAAGATCATGGGCTGAGTAAGACCAAAACTTTTCTATCCTCATCAGAGGCTCAGACAGTAAGGAGGCAAGTGAGTAACGAAAACTGATTTCTCCGGCTTGCATGTCGGCGCCCCCCAGCTCCACACGTTGCCCGTAGAGAGAAGCACATGGGAAAGTGGTTTATCCTGGATTTTACCTCAAGGTAGGACTCTGTCCAAAAACATCCAGGAAGTGTCCAGAGCCGACCCTGCTCGAGGAAGGTCTTTGGTGTGAGCTTTTCACTCTCTCACGCAAGCCCCCAGCAACCCAACCCTCCAGCCCCACTAGAATGTCTCTTTTCAGGTCCCCAGGAATTGAATTAAAATTCTTCACACTTGGCATCATCTTGGTCTCTGAATCTGGTTTGTTCTCACCCCCAGTCAGAGACTCTCGGGCTGTTCTCGGGCTGTTCTCAGCCTGCTACGAAAATGTGCTCCTGTTGGGCTTTCTGGGACTCCTTCAGACCCTTTGGGACTGAGAAAGAAGAAAGAAGTGAGGTGATGTCGACACAGTTTCTGTTGGAAGCAAAGAGATGGTTTGTCTGTGGGCACAGCTGTGACACTGGCTGTGTCCCACACTTTCTAATCTTTCTTTCCTTTTCTCCATGAACACCGGGGTCAACTATATGCATTTCTAAATAATTGTTATCTTCAGTTAGGACTGCCTCAACCCAAAGCTGTGGACTACAACAAGAGTGCTCTGGGGCCCTTCGTCCCGTGCTTCCCACACACCCCTTCACGCAGTGTCGCCTCGCTCCTTCTCCTCTCCAACCCCCACCTGCCAGCCCCGTCTGTTTCATACTCAAACTAAGTCATAAATCATACAACTAATACCATCCATAATTTTCAAGCTGTTCCTCTAGATTTTATCTCATTTGATTTTCTAATAACCTGTCAAATTATGTTATTCCACTTCTACAGAAAAGAAATATGAGGCTCAGAAAGGGGAAATTACTTTCTCCAAGTCACACTACTACACAATGACAAGTCCAGGACAAATGAAAGGCTCTTTCCATTCACCACACTGTCTCAGAGACACACTCTTCAAGTGTCAAGAGAAATGCATCTGCACTTACAGGACTTCAGCTGTTAGGGGTCCAGGCAAGGGACGCGCTTGACCAGCAAAGGAGAAGTTCCTGGAATCCACAAAACTACCCTTCCTAACCAACACACACAGCACCTGGTGTTTACTCCTGTAGTGGCACATGTCAATCTGAGTTAAAACGCCCTGGTTAGTTCTTTATCTCGCCAACTACTTGGCCAGCTCCATCAGGGCAGGGAGTATGGGCAGGTCAGTTTTTACTTGCTTTTCCCTGTAATTCCAGTAAATACCACCGCTTCACAAGCACACACACACACACACACACACTCTCTCTCTCACGCTACACCATTTTATATTTTGCCTGGGGCTGGCCTGAAGTAAAATGAAAAGACTAGGAAGTAAGGACATGTCTATATAACTTCTAATAAATTGCATAATTATTCAGATTGAACATGGAGGTTTTTTTCAGATTGGGAGAATGATTGAGAGGTGCCAGGTAGGACCAAAGGAAAGGCAGGAGGAGACTGCCTGCTTCCTCATTTTGCAAAGCATAAAGCTGACGCACACATGGCCTAGGCAGCCTCTTTGTACCTTATCCTCTGGGCTAAGGTCAGTCCTGGGAAGGCTGAGACGGGAAAGATGGTGCCTCTGTGTGTCCAGAGAGCTGTTCTGTTCATGCTAGCACAAGCCGGCCTGTGCACCCTAGAGGGACACAATGATAATGACCACCCAAGTTCACCACTGGTCTGCTCTCGCCTCATCAGTTGCAGGGCCATTCTGGGGGACTCTAGATGTAAAACCACAGTGACAACCACACACATCTTCCTCACTAGACCTGTTCTTCTCCTGTTATTCCACCAGCCCCAGTTGCCCCTACATTGACCCTCAAGGCTATTCAGGGTTTCCAGTGTTTCCCCCACAGAGGCAAAACCTCAGAGGAATGACCCTGTGTTCTGCACCCTATGTCCTGCCCCAACCTAATCAAAAATTTATCTGGCCTGTGTTGTTACTACCCCAGGTGGCACCAGGTAACTGAGACTTTAATATCCAACTAATCCATACCTAGGCATTAATAGCTAAAAAAGCTTAAATTCAGATAGGCATTTTTGCAAGATTCTTTAACATCTTAGCTTAAAAGAATAAGTCATAGAAAATTTGGACAAAATGACAAGCCTCTAGAGTAAAGATTTTGGATAGGTGTCTTTTGGCAATTTTCTGTGTCTCTTACACATAAATCTTAGGCTGATCCCTGTCCCTGACCCTCTCACTTTCTCCTAATATCAAAATTTCTATGACCTCTTTGTAAATATTTGTGGTTAATTGCATTCGCTGCTATTGAGAAAAAGTAGAGGGTACTTGTGATATTTTTAAGTAGGATTCCAGATTGGATGACTGTGTTATTTGGTACCAGGTTGATTGCAGGAAACTTACTGCATATTTACTATCAGGTAGCCATTGACTCCCCCAGGATGTTCAGAAAACCTCTTCCAGAGACCCCTCCCAGAGCATGTTCTAATGTCTTGTTCACCTATGGGATTCCCCCGTGTCGCCCTGGTGGTTTAGTATTCTCGACAATGACTTACAAACTGAGGAGGATTGGGGGGGAGAACTGGAAGCTAGCATCACTTTACCTCAAGAGCCACAAATGCTTCCTTCTTTCATTTCTTTGCACCCACAGATAGAACCAAAACTCTATCTTGATCTTTTGAGATAACCCACCTTCCTAGATGTCTACAACTGTGTTGCGAGGTGATTTATTTCATAAACTAGTGAAACCACAGTCAAACTGGCCAGAGCTTCATTCCTTGTAATAAATTGAAAGTCCTGGCATTCTGAATGGAAGTTTTGTCTAGAAATCCTGATCTGCAGAAGACCTTTCCATGAATTTACCAAAAGTCACTTCTTCACACCAGTCAGTCTCTCTAAAGAGGATTTATTGAGTGACTACTGTGCGCCTAGCCCTGTGCTAGTCCTCATTATGTAGGAGGGAAGATACATAAGGAAAAGTTCCTCATATTTGGAGATGATCACAAAGAAGAAAGCAATGAGGGAGCACTAAAGTGACAGACATAAAGTGTGATAGAGATTCAAATCAGGGCGGGAAAGATGTACACATGCAAGTTTCTTGTTAAAAATCCCTCTTTGGGGCCAGCCCGGTGGCGCACTGCTACAGTGCGCCGCTTGGGAAGCGCGGTGGCACTCCCGCCGAGGGTTTGGATCCCACATACAGACCGGCCGCTCACTGGCTGAGCGAGGTGCGGGAGCAACGCCAAGGGTTGCGATCCTGTTGCCGGTCCCGGTCCGGTACGGGCGTGACACTGAGGGTTGCGATCCGTTGCTGGCCACGAAAAAAGACAAAAAGGAAAAAAAAATCCCTCTTTGATTAGAAATATTGCCATCTTACTTTTTTCTATTTTTATTGGGAAAAAAAAGAAATTTGCCCTTTGGGGGTCCCAAATGAAACTAAAGACTTTTCATTGCCCATTCATGATGTCTGCTCTATGAGGAGTAATGAAAGGAGTAGAATCAATGTAATAACACTCTCGTTAGTGTGGGGTTAAGCTCTGCAGTAATAGCCCTGCAGGCTGGCAGAGACTCGGCCAGCAACAGGCAATCCCGCACGGCCAGGCCCCACACACTGACAGAACAAACCGAATTCATCTGAAGCTGGAGAATCCCATTTTGGCAGAGAGTGGAAGTGGTGTGAGTAAGAATTGTACACTGCTTTGAGTTGTCATCAAGAGAAAGTTAAAGCCCTTTTGCTGATGACGGTAACAAGACTGCATGCATTTGTCAAAATTCATAGAACTGTACTCCTAAAAGGATGAAGTTTACTATTGCCAATTATACCTTGATAAGCCTGATGAAAGGGAGAAAAGAAGGATTTGATTAGTATCTTTCTCTTGTGTCCTAAGACATCCATCTAACTGTGATTGAAAATCCAAATGGCACCTATGCAGAGAAGGTATTTTTACCCAGTTGTGCTTGTTTCAAGACAAGTTTCCTCCTAAATAGAACTGCTTGACGATGGAATGGAATGGACTCACTTTTAAGGGAACAAACTCCCATCACTAGAATTTGGTCATTGCTTCTGTAGAACGTACCCGGCTAGGTGATTTACAAAGCCCATTTGAGAGCTTCACCCTAATCCTCCAAGGTAGGTATCTTAGAGATGAGGAAACTGAGACTCAGAGAGTTTCTGTGACTGCGATTTGGTGGTGGGAGTTGCGTTCAAGCAGAAGCAGAGTTATCTTCATGCACTTAGTAGATATTTACTGAGTTTCTGCTCTGCTGGGTATAGTGGTTACAACTGTGATAGTTACGGCCCTGTCCCCACAGAGAGTACAATCCATGTAATGGACAAAAAAAGACCATCATCAGACATTGTGCCAAGTGCCATGACAGGGGCCACAGGAAGCACACAGAAGGTGTACTTAGCTCAGACTAGGCAGATATGAATGGCTTTCTGGAAGAAGTGGCTAGATCTAAGCTAAGACCTGATGGATAAATGGAGAGTTAATGAGGTGGCCAGTATTGGGAGTAGTGTGGGGTAGCAGGGAAGAGTGAGCAGGGGTGAGTTATGGGTACAGAAAATAACATGTGGGAAGGCCTGGAGTTGAGAAGGAGAATGGTATGTTCCAATAACTGAGGCAATCCCATCTGACCATAGTGCAATAAGAAGAGTAGCAAGAAATCTTCCCCAAATGTACACCTGACTCCCTGTCTTACCTTCTTCAGGTGATTATTCCAAGGTTCCTTCTCAGTGAGGCCTTCTCTAACCATCCTAGCAACTGCCACTGCCACCCAACATATGGATTCCCTATTTTCTTTTCATATCAGGTATCCATTGCTGTGTAACAGATTTCCCCAAAACTCAACTCGGCAGCTTAAAACAACAAATATCAGTCATCTCATATCATTTCTAAGGGTTCTGAATCAGGGGCACTTGTGATGTTACATATGGATTCCCTATTTTCTTTTCATATCAGGTATCCATTGCTGTGTAACAGATTTCCCCAAAACTCAACTCGGCAGCTTAAAATAACAAATATCAGTCATCTCATATCATTTCTAAGGGTTCTGAATCAGGGGCACTTGTGATGTTATTGTCAAGATGTTGGCCAGGGATGCATTCATCCGAAAGCTTGACCAGGGCTGGAGAATCCACTTCCAAGAAGGTTCATTCAGACAACTGCTGTTGAAGGCCTCAGTTCCTCTCCACATGAGCTTCTCTGTAGGGCTGTTCACGACATGGCAGCTAACATCTCCCAGAGCGTGTGATTGAAGATGGAGAGGAGGACACCACAGTGCCTTTTATGGCTGACGCTCCACAGATTTATTTATTCATTTGAAGTGAGCCACTAAGTCCCTCACACATTCTAGCAAAAGGGAATTCGGCTCGACCTCTTGGAAAGAGGCGTATCAAAGAATTTGTGTGCTTATTTAAAATCACTACATCTTCCATGCTTTATTTTCCTCCATGGCATCCATTACCACCTGAAATCAATATTTTACTCATTTGTTCATTGCGTGTCTTAAACGACTAGAATGTAAGCTCCAAGGGTATTTTGTCTGTTTTATTTACTATTGTATATTCCCAATTCTCAAAACAGTGCCTGGTACACAATAAGCACTTGGTAAATATTTGATGAATGGCTTGATAAAGGAATAAATTTTAAAAACTGATAAATAAAACAAATTGCAGCAATCAGGGGAGACCAGACCGTGAAGGCCTTCTGGACCATGCCAAGGACTTTTGACTTTGCCCTATCAATGTGGGAAGCCGTGAAACAGTTTAAAACAGGAGTCTGGCATGTCGTGTGTTGCAAAGGGATTCTTGCATCAGTTGAGGCATTCAAACTTATTTCCTCCGAGGTTCTTTCTGACTCAGAGTGTAGCCCATATTACAATGCCACACACCCTCAACAGCTTCACTGCTGGAGTTTCCCCCATCCCCACTCCCACAGTTCCACCTGTTGTCGAAGTACCCTCACGATTTGGAAATTACTTGCTGTAACTGATTGACAAATTTAAGATTTGGGGAAAATCACTATTCACTGAACTGTAAAGATCTAAGACTTTTACAATACAATCATATTATGAAAGAATAACATACCCCCAAATATTTAGGCAAAAACACATGTAGACTGGGCTATACTCTGAGGATGGTACGCAGTCCCTTTTTTAAAAATCAGTAGCATTTGCAGGGAGAAGAGACCAAGCTAGTAAACATTCTTTCCGGTGTCATGGGAAAGTGGAATAATGGCAGCCATGGTGACTAGTCAAATTGTTAACTGTGATAACACCAAGGTCAAGGATTCTGATCACCGTAATGGCTAGCCACCAAAAAAAACACAAAAAACAACAATAAAAAAATTGTTATCTCATTATTTTAGATAGCACTTCCACTTTGAGGATGAAAAAAAGCAAAATAGTCCCCAGGGTAAAGCTATAAATGAATTTCTTCCTAGAGTTTTCTGCACATTTTTTACATAGCAAAACCAGAAATAAATGAAGATCCCCTGCAATCCTGCCTTCACGAAAAGCATGCTTTAACAGCCGAGTGCATATTCCTCCAATTTTTTTCTCAGTCTGCTAACTAGATTATTCTTATATTACAAAAATGTTATCATGCTATGCACATTATTTTGTATTTTTCTTTTTGTGTCTTGTTTTTCAAGGTTCTACTTAAATCAACATGCGCTTTTTTTTAAAAAAGTCCTGCTTAAATCTGCTTATAACCATTTCAAAAAAAATTGTACCACAGGGAAGAAATGTTTTCTTTCCTTGGTGGCTTCAGATTATCACCAAATGGCAGTGGATATTCAAGTCCTCTAACTTTGTGGTTAGCTTTGCTAGGAGGAAAGAATAAATAGAAATCAAAACATAAGCAAGCCACAATGATGTAGCAATCAGTAAGCCCATTATTTTTCCATAGGAAAAAATAATGACATAGAAACATTTCACATTATGCAAATATTATGCAAAAGATAATTAGTTGCCCACTTTAAAACTATTTGGAATTTTCTTTAATATTGGGGATGGTTGTTGCTGAAACTCAGAGGATGAGAGGAAGCGTGGCTGAGCTTACATGTGTCTGTGAAGGCATAGGAAAGAGAAAACATCTACAAGATTCCGGGAATTTGTTTTTTCCAGGGAATGCAGGCCCTGATGTGGTCAGAAGAACTGGTTACTGGCCCTGATGTGGTCAGAAGAACTGGTTACTGGCATGCCTTGTGATCCTGTTCATCGAGCAATCAAATGTACACTAACTGGGTCAACAGCGCCCATGTTCAACACCCTCAAAATTGGGAATCCGTGTTTTCAATCTGCAAACATCTGTGCTTCGCCTCCTCCACGCTGGCCCCTAAGCTGTGTCCTGGAGATGATGCACAACTCTTGCCTTCAGGGTGTTTAAATTGCACAGTGTGCAAAGTCAGAGGCAAAGTTCTCTGAAAGTAGAAGACACACTTTGAACTAGAGGTCCACTGAGCCAAATCATGAAGAAAAAATACAAGTCACCCAGCTCAAGAGGAGTCAAGCACACACATCCACCTCTGAAGACATGTGAGTAGTGAGGTACATCTGACAGACTTCTGTGAGAGGGAGACGTGGGGAGACGAGGCTGGAGAGAAAAGCATGAAGGCTCCTCTCACTCTTGTGAGCTTATGCTTTATCCTGGGGCGATGGCCAGGCACAGGACAATTACAACGGAAGGACTAGTGAGATCCCATATGTCCCTTCGTGAGAGCATTCTGATGAGAGTGAGAACAGTTTTGGCAAGACTGAAGGTAGAGGAACAAGTTAGAAGTCTGGTGCAAAAGTGAGAAGATAGTGATTTAAGGGCCTGACTGGGGTGAAGAGAAAGGTGATGGGTGAGAAACATACCAATAGGACAGGTGGGAGGTAAACAGAATTTAAAGACAGATGGGATTCAAAGACGGAGGTGGGGGAAAGTTGTCAACTCCACACTTTCTGGCTTGAGCAGCACATCGTTGGGGTTTCATTCACCAGGCATCTAGAGAAAGAGCAAATTAGAGAAAGAAAATGATTAATTTGGCTGCGGCCTTTCTGGTACAGAGGTCTTCTAAGCAGATCTAAGGATATGGGGCTGAGCAGAGGCGACTGAGCTACAGTATTGATTAGGGACTCAACATCTTATTGATAGTCGTAGAAGTCATGGGCAAGGACAAGCTCACCCAGAGAAAGGACGTTGCGTGTAAAGAGAAGAGTCTACACAGAGAAAATAAGACACTTTACAGGTGGTAAAGTAATGCTGCAATTGAAGTTCCTACAGAGTATAGTGAGAACAGAAAAGTGTGGTGAGCTCTACTTGGAAAGTTCTGGAAGTTTTACTAATGATGCTTCTGCTGAGTATAATAACTCGAGTAGGTTCTCATCATATAGACAAGGAAAGAAAGATCATGGCAAGCAGAGGGCATAGTGAAAGAATGGCATGGAGATGTGGAGTGGCACAAAATGTTTGGGAAACCACGAGCAGTTTGGAATTGCTGGAGTGCAGGGTGCACAGGGAGGTAAGAAAAAATTTGTCAAGACATGAAGTTAACAGGGTAACCAGAGGCTCAATCATCAAGGGTCTTGTGCTCTAGTGCCTACGAGCTAGGATTTCATCACCTATGAATATCAGTTTCCTGTGATGGAAAATGGGTATAATTGTGTCTACCATGAGGATTACAGATAATATGCGCCAAATCTCTAACACAATGCCTGGGACACAGAGACAGGAAATAAATGTTAGGTATTACATGGCTAGAACTTTCACTCTGGCCTCAGCGTGGAAGATAGGTTGAAGATGGTAGGAAAGGAGGTGTGATACTGATTACAGGCAGTGGACTTGAGAAACCACTGGAACATTCTAGGCAGCAACCATGGGGCCAGATCTAAGGAGTAGCAATGGAAGCAGAGAAGAAGAGAGAGAACTGAAAGACATTAAGGATGTGGAATCAACCACCTGGAAGCTGGAAGCAAGGGAATCAGAGAAGCCGAGAAGGATTCTCCAATATCTGGCCTACCTACTTGGATGGCACTCTTTGTCAAACTGGGACCATTCTGGGCAGGACACACCAATAAGGTCATAGTGCAGTTTGGGATTTTTAATTGGGGGAGGGAGGCTGTGGAATACGCAATAAGGCAGTTGAGTATACAGGTACGGAGCTCCAGAGAAAGGGCTGGAGTCCTTTCTAGCAGAGAAGGGGTTATCTTACAGAATTTATAGAATGAGAAGGCGGTGGGACCAGAACAGTCCCAGGGAATGCCAACATTCAAGGAATGGTAAACACAGAGGAGCTGGATTTGAAAGTATAGCTGATTCTTGTTATTCATGACAGCTATGTCCTCTAAAGTCACCGTGAACCCCGAATTAGCAAATACTGAACCATTTCTCCAGGGAAATACAGGGTTATGTTCCTGCAAGCCTCTGGTCACAACATTATCGTCAACTTATCAGTCAGAACTATCTTATGTGTGTTTCTGTTTAAAGACACCTTATTTAATCTACATTGTTGGTTTATTAACATTGAACTCAGAGCCACCAGCATTATAACTCATGCCTGAACAAAACTCATCTCTGTAAGACACAGTACAGCTCTCCTGTGCTTAGGAACACTAAACAGCACTTCAGCACTGTGCTTGGGGCCATATTAAACAGTAAGGTCATCAACTAAAAGCACAAAAACATGAAAAACATGCACCAAATAGACCGTGATTAAAAAAACTCATTTGTAGCTTGAGAGCTGAAACAAGAAGGCAGACCATCGTTTGTTCAACCTCAGCTGAGAACGTGCACATTGGGCAGATCAAATTTTTTGCTATTCTGCACATGGCCTGCAAATGACCTCAAAAGCCCCATCAGTATGGATTTGGGGGTTACAAATAAATTTTAGCATAGGCAAATTTGCAAATACAGAATCCACAAATGAAAGTTGATTGTTTGTTCAGAGGAAAGAATGGTTATTCTCAAGTGAAATCAGTGTATAAGGAGACTATTAGTAAAAGAACAAAATAAATAACAGCGTCACATTCCACACAGAGCTCAAGTAAAGTGAAGACTGGATAGAATTCATTGGATGCTGTGAATAGATGATCATTGCTGGCATTTGTTAGAGCACTTTCATGGGAGTGGTTGAAGCAAGAGCTTAGTTGCTAACTATGGGTTGGAGAATAATTGAGAGATAAAGAAACAGAGGGAGGGGGAAACAATTGTTTCAGGCAGCTTGACTGCACTATTCAGAGGGGGACACACAACATTGAAATGGAGGCTCTGTGAGAGCTGTGGTTTTCTTTTGTGTTTGTTGAGCTTCCTCAGCACCTAGAACAGTGCCTGGAACACAGCAGGGGCTCAATACATAGCTGTTCCCAGTGGGCCTGGCCTGATAGAGTAGGGAGGAGCTTTGAGATCACGTCCCCAAACCCCTAACTTTACCAAGAATAAAACTGAGGCCAAAGAAGTTGAGCAATTTGTCTGCAGTCACACAACTAGCTAGTGGCAGAATGATGCTAGAAACCCAGTACACCTCGCTCTTACTTTGGTGTCTTTTTTTTTTTTTTTTTTTCTGTACCATGGGGACAAAGATAGGAGATAAATGGAAATGGGTGGGACCAAAAATATTTCCTCAACATCACAACAGGATTTTACTATATGGAAAGGCTGGGTAGGCTTCCTGAGTAAAGAAAGTGAAACGCAAAGCAGTGTGCATAGCATGAAATGGGTGGGACCAAAAATATTTCCTCAACATCACAACAGGATTTTACTATATGGAAAGGCTGGGTAGGCTTCCTGAGTAAAGAAAGTGAAACGCAAAGCAGTGTGCATAGCATGACCCTGTTTTTGTAAAATAAGAATATCTAGCTTAACTACCTATTTTAAAAAGTGGGAGATCACTAGGCCGTTAAAGGGGTTTTCTCCACAGGATAGAATTACAAAGGACTGTCACTTTTAACAGCACATTTCTGCAATATTTAAATTGTATTTCAAGGGCATATTACTTTTAAGAGAAAAATAAATAAAGGAAATATTCTAACACCTACAGAGAAGAATCTATCACTGTAAGAACTGAATTTTACAACATTAAGTAGGAGATTAGTGGATCTTTGGCCAATGCGTACAACAAATTTTGTGAGGACGCCTGCCACACCCCAGAACAGCCATTGAAGATTTCTTCAAACACCAGTGGGGTCTAGAAGGAGAATAGGAGAAGACAGAATTGCTTCTGCAAAGTGGGAGAAAGAGAAGGCAGTGGGAAGAAATAAAGAGGCATTCCCACTGTGGGGAGCTGAGGTGTGCTCAAACAAACCACGAATAATCTAGGGATTAATAACACAGGTGCCTACTGAGAAAGAAAATGACTCAGGGTTTGTAGTACCAAGAACAGAGGGTTTCCTGCCCACTCCTCCTCCCACCTCCTTGCCAGCTCACATTCACCCAAGCACGCACAAACAGCTCCGCCGCGCTCCTGCTGTGTGCACAGTTAGTAAGTCACTAAACCCCTCAGAGCTAACTTCATCAGGGCAGTTTGAGGATTCAAAGAAGGGATGCGTGCAAATAGTCAAGCACAGCAACACACTCATGATATGTTGTTACTATGGTAGCTGAGTGAAAAGACAGCCTCAGATTGCGTACACCTGGGGGAAATGCACAGGTTTATTTTATTTTATTTTTTTTTTCCGTGTCCGGCAACGGATTGCAACCCTCGGCGTCACCCCCGCACCTCGCTCAGCCAGTGAGCGGAAACCGGTCTGTATGTGGGATCCGAACCCTCGGCGGGAGTGCCGCCGCGCTTCCCAAGCGGTGCACTATAGCAGTGCACCACCGGGCCGGCCCCAGCACAGGTTTATTTTATGCTAAGTGCACAATTTCTCTTAAACATGGATCTGTAGTCTTCTGTGGAAGTGGGAATCACTGGGCATACACATGTCCTGCTGGAAGACAGTACTAGAGAACCAGCCACACACACAGTGGTTGTGTTTTAAGAACATGGCGGACAAGAGATGGGAGAGGGGCTTGTTAGCCAAAGTTCAGGAGGCAGTTCCTTTTCTTTTCCAGGCTCTAAGTTAATAGCATGTTTTAAAAATCAATGAGCAAAACTTTAGAACTCTGAGAAACAGGCATCAAGCATATGACTTTCAACTTAGATTACCATTTGGTAGTAATTAGATATTCCCAGTATTGGTTTCTCAGTGCTCTTCCAATGACATTCATTTCCTGGAATTGTTTCAAACATCCGAGTAGAACAGGAGACCACCTCTCCTCTCACCCACAGCCTCTCACACTCCTCATGCCCCCTGGTAACTTCAGAGGTGAGAAAGAGCATCATCCACCATCCAGCTCCAGGCACAAGTGCCCACTGCTGCTTCCCTCATAAGGTGAGTCATGACGGAGGCGCCTGGTACTAACATATATTGACATGTAAAAAGGTGAGACTGTTACATTCATGATAACCGGCAGGGACAACTTTCTTTCTCTTTGGAAGCATTGAGAGAAAGACTTCCTCTCTTTCCTAAAAGAAATATCACAAATTACTAAAATATGCTATAAAGCCTCAATAATTAAAGCAGTGTGGTACTACTAGATGAATTCACAAAAAAATCAATGAAAAAGAACAAAAAGTCAAAATTAGAACCAAATGCCTACGGAGATTTGGTATATGATAAAGGCAGCATCTCAACTCAGTGGAATAAAGAGGGACTTTTCAATAAACAGTTCTGGGGCAAAACGGGTGCAAAAACAGAAAGTCAGATCTATAACTAACACAATACTCATCAGAATAAACTCCAAATAAGTCAAAGATTTAAACATAGAGGAAAAAATAAATTATAAAAATATGACAAAACACAGATGGATTCCTTTGTAACGTCAGAGTAGTGAAGACCTTCCTATCTATGGCTCAAAACCCAGATATCGAGAGAGACTAACGAGGCACTCAATTACGTGAACAAACAAAAGCCCTCCGAATGGCAAAATACTAGTAACATGAATAATAATACACCAAGAGCAAAGTTACAAGGTAAGTGGTAAACTGGCAAAAATATTCATTATTCATATCTCAGGCATTGTAATCTCCCCAGTATATATTTTTCACAGAAAGGGAATACGATGCCCTTAAACAAATGAAAAGATTCTCAACCTCAGTTATAAAAAGACAATGGTAAAAATCAGAACTGCACTAGGAAACCATTTCCTGCCTACCAGATTAGCAAAAATCCAAGAGCATGACAACCCAGTCTATTGGCAGCATGGTGGAGACAGCAGCACTCTTCTCTAATGGTAGCAGAGTCCTATGAAGGACAATTTGGCAATAACCATCAAAAGTGCATTTTCCCTTCAACTTACCACTCCCACTTCTGGGAATTTATCCTACAGATACAGCTGCATAAAAAGGAATGACATTTGTACAGGTTTATTCATTGCAATGTTGTTTGTAGTTATGAGATTGCAAACAACCTAAATTCCCCTTAATAGGGACTAGTTAGATAAACTATGGTATAGCCACGTAACGGTATACTATTCAGATGTAAAGAGTAAAAAGTGGATGCTCTCTATGTATTGATATGGAAAGATCACCAGATATGTCATTAAGTAAAATAGGGTGGGGCGAGTGCAGCTTTCATGTAAAAAAGGAGAATACAAATATTTTTGCATTTCAAAAAGTTGGTGTAGGGGCCAGCCCGGTGGCGCACTGCTACAGTGTGCCGCTTGGGAGCGCGGTGGCGCTCCCGCCGAGGGTTCGGATCCCACATACAGACCGGTTCCCACTCACTGGCTGAGCGAGGTGCGGGTGCGACACGGAGGGTTGCGATCCCGTTGCCGGTCCCAGTCCGGTACGGGCGCGACACTGAGTGTTGCAATCCGTTGCCGGACACGAAAAAAGACAAAAAAAAAAAAAAAAAAAGTTGGTGTAAAAAATGTAATTGAAAGATAATATAAGGGCCAGCCCGGTGGCGCACTGCTACAGTGTGCTGCTTGGGAGCGTGGTGGCACTCCCGCCGAGGGTTCGGATCCCACATGCAGACCAGTTCCCGCTCACTGGCTGAGCGAGGGACGGGCGCAGCACCAAGGGTTGCGATCCCGTTGCCAGTCCCGGTCCAGTACGGGCGCGACACTGAGGGTTGCGGTCCATTGCCGGACACGAAAAAAAGACAAAAAAGGAAAAAAAAAAAAAAGAAAGATAATATAAATCTTTCCACAGACTTTTTGAAGTACCCTCAAATTTACATTTAAAAGCCATGAGATGAATACAGAAGAAACTAATAAAAAATGCTTACTGATTTGGAGGGAGAATCAGAATGGATGAGGACAAGGGTGGAAATAAAACAACTGTATATTTATGTACATATATATATAAAATCACTTTATATCAATTTTGAACAATATAAATTTATTATTTACTCAAAAACTAACTTTTCAAAGAAATATAATGGCATAGAATAAGAAAGATATAAAGACTGAAAAACAGCCCCTGCTTCTGTCTCCTTATTGTAACATATGTAACCCACATGCCCAATCCTTGGCAGAACTATGCTTTCCTAGGGACAGTTTATGGAGTCCCTCTTTTTCCCACTGAAGGGAGGATTATCACAGGATGGTGGGACAGAAGTCTGTACTTGCAGGATGGGCTTGTTCAAAAGTCCTCAGTCACAGGAATGGGATCAAAGGCCGACTTTGTATTCGAGGGAAGGCAGGACATGAGAGTACTGGGTGTGTGGTTGGGATAGACAACCATTATAAGCTCTCACCCAAGGGAGGGAATCTGGGCTAGAATGTGCAGGAGAGCTGAGCAAAGCAGGACTCTACAGCCCAGGGGCTGCAGTTGTGGATTCGGTCTGACTGCTTATTGGTAACATTTTCCATGCGAGGCAATGTACCCTGGTTCTCAAGACTGAGGTCCCCAACATCAGTTGGGCATGGGTGTCAGCCCCAAGTATACCATTTAAATGGGATTTGAACTTGGCTAAATTACTCAGTTTCTGTAAACCTCAGTTTCCACTTCTGTAAAATACAGGTAATAATAGGGAAGATTACATAAAGTTATCTACAGGCACTTTGCACAATGTCTGACACATAGTAATTGCTTAGTGAACAGTAGCCATTAAGATTATTATTCAGCCTGGACCTTTAGTACCTTTAGCAGGGGACCCGTATTTTTTTATCTCACCAGGCAAAATATCATGCACAGACATTGATTGCAGTTTTGAAGGAAGGATAGCAAATATGTTCACTATCTCCCTCTTACTTAATTTTTCATTTCAACTCCTATTTTAAATTAAAGCGAGGTAAAGCCCTCATTTGCACAGCTCTTGCTGGAGCCATGTGTGTGAAACTGTGCATGTGTGTGGCAGGTCTTCCAAGTGCACCTACCCTTTATGTGTGGGCCTGCAGGGCCACCCCTCACAGCAGGGAACAGGCCAGTCAGAGCAACTGAGCCATGTGTGGGAGAAAATCTAAACTAAGGTTGGACATCTTTGATTGAACTCAGCATATCCTTTAAAATCAGTTAAATCATTTGCTTCAGAAAATCTTTTCAGTACAAGTGCTGAATAGCCAGTTTGGCTTTAGCTGTTTTACAGTCACTTTGGTTCCTCAGTGTTCTCATCCCATTGTTCATAACAGTATGTCTGTACTCAAGAGAAGACTCAGTAAATACTGTACCTGGTGACTAAGAATTGAGCCACTACCCAGAGAAATCATTTCACCACCACATTAGTGCAGGGGCGTTGATCGCTTATCTTCTGAAACATCACAAGCTCTAAGAAACTGGTGCTTATCTGAGAATTCAGTTTAGAGAAGTGAGCATACTTAACTCTAGTGGTATTTCTATGGGCTTTTCACAGGTTTACAAGGGAGAATCAAATTTAGCAAGACCTTTATTGGGATCAATGCACTTGATTGGCGTGGTTTAATGGGCACTTTGGTAATGCTGCATTCTTAAAAGTCATCAACACATGCAATCAATGCATGTGCAGAGTGAGGGGGTAGAAGATTTCCAAAGATTTGCCATCTTTCTGGAAATCAGGGGAGAGAGACAGGGGTCCCCTTTCTTCTCAATAGCTCCCAAACCAGTAGTGTGCTGATAAACATTTAACAACCGGGTCTCCAAAGGGAAAAGCCCTGATTTGTACTAGTTGCCAATTTCCACAGTGTAAATACCTCTGCCATGGCTAATTTCAAACTATTGATGTAAAAGTACTGAATATGGAGTTGGGAATAGATGCCACAATTGGCTCTCACAAGGTTCAAGCCAGCTCTAGCACACCAGTGCCCCAAAGTAACGAAACGTGTATAAATCCTCAATCAACCCAGGACTCTACTTAGGAGATCTCAGGGAATAGCCCCCCCCCCCCCCAACCCACCACCAACAACCCCCCCCCCCCCCCCCCCCCCCCCCCCCCCC
>NW_007731184.1:66706-80894 GCF_000696425.1 Galeopterus variegatus
ACTTAGGAGATCTCAGGGAAACCCCCCCCCCCCCCCGGAACCCACCAGCATCTACCACCTCTCACTCCCATCTTCCTCCTCGGTCTGGCCACTTTTAGCCTCCTGGGGGGCTAGAAACATTGGCTCTGCCTGACTATAATCATCCAATTTTTATCTTTTGAAAACAACATCCGAAACTTCATTC
Organism: Galeopterus variegatus; assembly: GCF_000696425.1. NCBI lineage: Eukaryota > Metazoa > Chordata > Mammalia > Dermoptera > Cynocephalidae > Galeopterus > Galeopterus variegatus. Next base: position 66,891 of record NW_007731184.1, read on the forward strand.
TCTACTTCTGTAGCCATGTAGCAACAACCCTCTGGTTGTAATGGCTTATGTAATGTAATAAGTAATAATGGCTTATTGCCTCATGCTGAATTAGGAGAGAAAAATAGTTTAACAGAAAATATCAGGTTGTGGGGTAAGGATGGGCAGAATCTATATTTCCTATATCAAAATAATATTTCACTACATCACAGAGAATTCACTTTCTCATCTCCCAAACCCCCTGCAACACCATCTGCTGAGGATTACACCGTTTGTTTCCAGCCCTGACACAGTACCCCAGGAGGTGAAGTCTCAGGTGGTGTGTGCTTCAGTGGATGCCTCAAGAGTGGGCTCAGGGTCCAGACAAAAAGATGCCACTGTGCTGTGATACACCTGTTAGGGGTCACCCTCCCAGCCCTTAGACCACTGCCCTCACTCCCCATCTCACGTGCTAGTTACATTTTTTTAAATACTAAGTTAAAATAGTTTTATTTCACCCAACATTCCTCACTTCCTATTAAATAGAGCTATTTGTAGGAAATAAGATAGAAAATAATAACAGTTACAATTATTGAGCTCTAACTATATGCCAGTGTTTCGTGCTTTGCATGCATAAAATTACTTAATTCTCACAACAATCATTTGAGACAACCTATGATTGTTATCCCTATTTAACACACTCAGCTACTGGAACTCAGAGAAGTCAGGTAACTTGCCCAGGACGACATAGCTAACAAGTGGCAGAATAATATCCTCTTGTCTGACCCAAAAGGATAAGCTCTGCTTAAAATTAACATTCGTGGGGCCGGCCTGGTGGCGCACTGCTATAGTGCGCGCTTGGGAGGCGTGGCGCTCCCGCCGAGGGTTCAGATCCCACATGCTGACTGGTTCCCGCTCACTGGCTGAGCGAGGTGCGGGAGCGAGGTGCGGGAGCGACGCCGAGGGCTGCGGTCCCATTGCTGGTCCCGGTCCGGTGCGGGGGCGACACTGAGGGTTGCGATCCGTTGCCGGACACAGAAAAAGACAAAAAAAATAAATAAAAAAAAAATTAACATTCGTGGCTGTTTCTTTTTTCCAACTCCTTTGTGGTCTTGTTTAGATTGTTAAAGACAATCTATTGGAGGAACACTTGTGGACACTGAATCATTCACCCAGAGAAAAACATAGTAAGTGAATATATTCTGAACACATCTGACTTTCTGTCATTGTCATGTCTGGATCTAAGAAGCCCTGCAGAGGCCACTGAAAAAGATGCCCTCGCCTGAGAAGGGAACATACTCCATGCTTTCCATGGAAAACCAGAGTGCAAAGACAGGGAAAATGTTTGTTAAAGCAGGTTGGTTTGCCTGCATTTACTGGTCAAACAGGATTGTATTTGTCTCTGCTAGAGGTTTTTAGAGTTACAATTATAAACACGGCCTAAAACAGAATGATCTCTGATTATGCAATTTTTAGATAAATGAGGCTGATTTAGTACTGCTGATAGAAAGGAACACAAGCATGCAGGAGAAGAGAGGAGATGTGAAGAAAGCTATGGATATCAAGATGTAGTTGTGGTTAGGAAGGTTAAAAAGAAAAAGAGTACTTTTGTGTGAGAAAGCATCTTGTGTGGTGAATTTTTGCACTAAAGCAGAATGACTGCTTATTTAGAACATTGTCTCTTCTAAGTTCCTGACCCTACCTCATGTTGCCCTAGTTTTGTCTAACTGCTGTTTCATCTTTCCCCCCAATGTGGGACATGTCTACCTGGGAATGAGACTTCCCAGTGCCAAGGGATCAGTACAAAGAAAAGTAAGACTTTTTCAATCAGAACATTGATCACCAATGCTATCACGAGGAATGTTTTGATCAAAAAAGGGGATATGATGTCTTGGCTACACCAGAAGTTCTCTAAAATACTCACAGACTTAAAGAAGAGGCTCTTGACTTGGATGAGACATCCTGTTCCTAAACAACGGATTCATATAAGTTCTTAAAATTGTTGATGTACCAATTAATCTATAGCTTGCTAACTCTGAGTAAACCACCTATTGTCAATCAACTGCTAAGATGATAGATAAACAAATGCCCTTGGTCCCTCCACCACTCCAGCTGGGTACCAAAAGCTATGTACTCCGTGTCAAATAGCTCCATTCCAAATTAACCCTTTCTATGCCCTGACTCAGCTCAAAGCAGTAAGATGAGTCATCTGTCCCATTCCACAGAAATGGAAGGAAGTATTGACAGTGGGGAAGTTGTTGGAGTGAGCAGGACTAAAACTGTATTTGGACCTAAAACCTATGGCCTCTAAAAGATTTTAAAAGGACATAGCTTTTTCTTGGTGTACTGGATTGAATTATGTCCCCCCAAAACTCACTGAAGCTTGAATTGTGTCCCCTAAGTTTTATGTACTAGAAACTTGGCCCCCACTGTGACTGTTAAGAGGGTGGGAAATCCTTTTATGGTAATCAAAAGGTGGAGCCTTGAAGAGGTGATTGGACTGTAGGACCACTCAGTAGTGAGTGGATTAAAAATGGTGGTCGGGGGTGTGGTTCTGAGGGCTTTAAAAGAAGAGGAGATTCTGTCTGTGTCTCTCTCTGCTCTCTCTGCTTCTGCCATCTTTCAATGTGAGACCCCTGTTGCCACCACCAGATGGACTTTGGACTTCCCAGCCTCAGAAACTGTAATCAATAAATGTCATTTTTCTTTATAAATCACCCAGTTTCAGGTATTTTGTTATAAGCAACATAAACAGACTAATATACTTGGTATGAATTTTTCTGTGTTCCCTCTTTTCCCATGGTTATTTGATATTTTGAACCTTGGTTATGGGACAAAATGACATTGTTTACATAAATGTAAAGTTGTTTTCCAGCCAGCCTGAAACTGCAAACTTGCAGACTTACATGTGCCATCCAGAGCCTAGAAGACCAAAGAAGATGTCAGTAAAGCTATGCTGATTCCACCCCTCCAGCAGATTCCTGAGATAACAGCAAGGATGGGAGCAGAAACCAGACAGAGTCTTGGCAAGATCTTGCAGCTGGCTCCTTGCATAGAGCCCCTGCAGCTCAAGTCTCCCTCCCTCCTACTTTTCATTTCCCACATTCCATTCCCACAACACCCTCTTTTAAAATCCCTCTGTAAATCTGAGTCTTGGAGATGGCTTTAGTCTGGCCGTTCTCCTTCCGGTTTACTGGAGAGATGGGTTAGCCTAACATCTCTCCTCAGGTCACCAGTATTCCTGAATAAAAGCTGACTTCCATTTTCACCAACGTTTGACTTTTGAGTGATTTGCTTTTGAAAGGGGGCAGGCCGCCAAACCTGTGCCTGTTAACACTCATGTAAACACACACCACACATACATATTTACTGTGACTTAGATGGACTTTTTGTTATTAGTAGACTGGCCAGTTAGCTCAGTTTGTTAGAGTGTGGTGTTGTAACACCAAGGTCAAGGGTTCAGATACCCATACTGAAAGCTGAAAAAAAAAATGTTATTAGCAATTCGGAAAGAGAGTTTAAGAAAGGGAACCTGACACGGAAAAAGTAAGACTTGGTGGCTATGTTGTCCTTCAGAGAGAAGAAGGAAATGGAAATTACATGTCACAGAAAGTCTGAAAATCCATGAAGCACGAGTGAAAAATGATTCTTCTCCTTATATGGAATTAACAAAAAATAATAGCTACATCTCTAGCAAATTATTTTGAAACTTGCAACTGTGACTTGTTTTAGATTAAGTAGATTACTACTTAAAGAGACCCTAAGATTGATGTGTTGTACATAGTGGAAAATATCTGTAGAATTTTTGCATGCAGTTTGAATGAATGAAAATAACCACTAAATCTGTATAAGGAGGGTCATCATGTTCTTCTAGGAGCTTCTCCAATCAGAATTATTCACTATTTCTAAGTTTATTTTTATTATTGTTATTTAATGAAGTAGTGACTGAAGAAATGTATGTGTTGATATATTAGCCTCTACCATCATGTATTTCTATATTTCTTCAAATTATAAATAAATCTAAACAAACTTTTTTCTTAGTACCCACATTTTGATTCTGCTGATAAAAGAAACTAACAGTAATTAATTTAAATGGGTGTTCAATATATTTCTTCAAATTATAAATAAATCTAAACAAACTTTTTTCTTAGTCCCCACATTTTGATTCTGCTGATAAAAGAAACTAACAGTAATTAATTTAAATGGGTGTTCAATTTAGTAGGGTGTTTGTAAATGCCAGATATACATATGTTCTCTAATTAGTAAAGCACTTTGGATGTTTCATCTTTGCACAATTACAAGTAAAACTTTATGATATTAATGGTTCTTTATAGAACCAAAGTGTTAGTATTGTCACACAACCTATTTTCAATTTTCTTTCAGTTTCCTTGGGACCTTAACTGTTTTGACCTGAATAATTTGTAACGGGAACATCAAATGCTAAGGTACTCATTGTGGGCAAAATTTTCCTAAGATGCCCAAACTGACTAATTGAAATTGAGTGTAAAGCATCTACCTTTTCCCATAATGTGAGGCATTTAAGTTAGTGTATATTTTCTTCTTGAAATTAAAAAACTGAGTTTTATTTCATTCATTTAAAAAAAAAAAAATAACTTGCAGCAAACCTAGGAAATCTTTGATATTGGTACATTCATTCGGGGACCAACCTCGCCTGTCTTGCTTTTCATCAGTAATTGTCTGGGTCCTTTGTCTCCGCATTTCCTGACTCATACCTGATAACATCTCCAATTCATGGTTATGCTAATATAGTTTGCATATATCAGGTAACTGATTCCACCTTCTAGAGTTGCTGAGTCACAACACTGTAGTCAGAGTCTTTTTTGCTTTACCACATAACGGAAATAGACCAATCATTTCAGCACCACTATCCAAAACTGCCTCTGTATGAGCTGAATGTAGGTCATAGCTGATAGGTCTGTGATGAAAGATGCCACGATTTCAGGATACCTGTCTCCTGCTTGCTAGACTTAACCTTAGTGTCTCTAAAACAAGCCTTTTTTTGTTGTTTTAATGACAATTTGCCAACATAATAAAATTAACATTTTAAATTGAATAACGTTTGAATAGCATATATAAAACATCTTTACAGACCATATGCCATTTAATCTTAAAACTAAATCAGTGAGTTAACTTCTAGTCTCATCTTCAAAATGAGGAAAACAAGCTAAAAGAAGTTTAACCAGCTCACTCAAGGTAGAGTTGCGATCAGACATCAGTTATACTGTAAACCCAAAGCCAGTGGTTTCCAAACTGCCTGAATATCAGAATCACCTGGAAGATTATACATCCAGATTCGTAGGTTTTCTCCCTCTAGAAGTCTGTTATCTGCTATTCATGGCTTGTTTTTATTTCCTAGGCGGACTTCAACCAAGAGAGGAAACTGAGATAAACTACTTTAATAACTCAAGGAAGATGTGACTGGCATATCAAATCTTATAGCAGCTTATCTTGAGCTGCCTCCTGTCTCCTCTCTGAAGTAGATTGTTTTTTCATCAGGCAAATGATATGGAAAGAAAAAGAAAGACTGATACAGCGGCTGCAGTGGTGGGCTTGTATACTGCCTCAGGAGAGGAAAAGGGAGAAACCCTGGTTTAAGTGGTTGCTGATTTCAGCGGTATAAATATTCCCACTATGACCAATTTCAAACTACTGATGATTTAACAACCCACTCTCAAATTCCTGAATATTTAACGAGTGGCCCATGAGCCAGCCAACATAATTCTGGATATAGAATATATATGGGAGAAACTGAACAATTTCCCAACATTATCTAAATTGCCCATTATATGGTTTGCATTGGTGTAAATTCCCCAAACATCACTCTGCCTGTTGGCTTCATGCTCTGACTTCCAAAGGCAGCTCAGTGTCCCTCAGTTCCTCATCTCCTACTCAGTTTCCAAGGAGATGCTCTGATATGGGTCTGGGGCATGGCAAGGCCATGGATGAGACTAATGGATGGAACACTGAGAGGAAGAAAAACAGATGCCATTTTTAGGATGACTGCCCTTCTGAGCTTACCTGCCATGTGGCAGGGGTAGTAGGATGGGGAACCCTGCTTGAGAGCACCAGGATGGGAATGAAACATGAAATAGGATTTAAGGAAGCTTGGTTCTAAGCCTGAGAGCAAAGGGCTAGGTCTTGCTGTGCCTCCACTCATCACAGGAGAAAGACACATATGGTGATTAGAGCACAGGGTCAACATTAGCAAGAAAAGTTAATGGGCACAGAGCTGAAGAGGCCACTGGCCTGCTTTTAATCCATGAGTTAAACTGGAAGGGCAAGTTGGCTTCACAGAGTCACCACATGACCGGGCCCAGTGGGGCACAACCCTAGCTAGTCCAATGGAAGAGAACTGTTCTTTTGCCTGCAGTAGGCTGTATGCTGCAGAATCACCTTGGGAAACTGACTGATGATGGCAATTTGACAAAAACTGGGCCCTGAGCACACTAATGACTACCACCACCACGTGTAAAAAGTACCAAAAACATTCCAAAACCAAATATAAACAGTTCTAATCTCCTACCATTTCAGATTATTTGTTCCTTTGATAAACTTCTGGAAGTCAGGATAAGTGTTTTTTGGATGTCTACAATGTGCACGTACAACTACAACAAAGGTACATAATCCATCCTTGAGCTCCCTGGGTAGCCATCCTCAACACTGCTCTATACAAGAATGAACTCGTTGTGAATGTTAATTAACTCTCTTTCATTCTGGTTGAATCCATTTGTACAATATAACTCAATGCCCACATATTTTTTTCTCCTTACTAGAAAAGAAAGGTAGACATTTACCTTCCAAGAAGGCAAGGTGAAAAATTAATTCCCAAATGAATCAACCAGAGAGAACTGAATCACAGTAGGACTTAGAATTTTAGCATAAACCCTCCAGAGGAGGTAGCGTAGGTAGATTTAAAGTAAAAAGACCTAGATTTAACTCACCAGCTATGAGATCTTGGGCCAGTCATTTAATCTATTTCCCCATCTGTAAAACGAGGATATTTATGCTTAAATTGCATGATAACATTTCCTACTATGTACCAAGCATATTTATTATGCTCTTTTTCCTTAATCCTCAAAAGTATCCTTCAAGGGTTCTTAGCTTGGAATTCAGACTCCCACAGGGATCCAGAGATGAGACCCAAAGTTAAACATGCAAAACCTCCTGTATATGTGTATTTGTTCACTTTCATCTGCGTTCTCAACCATGGACACATTGAATATCTCAGCAATTGGGGTGAAGATCTGGGGGGTGGGTTACACAGCGGGTAGGTGTGTGCATTTTGGAAAAAACTTCCTTCCACTGTGATTCTGATGTTCAGTCCCCCGTCTGGCTTGTGAGATACCAATTTAGACCAAAAAACTAAGCCACCAGTTTATAATATTGATTTAGGTATACACATATACTCAAATAAGTTATATTATAAGTGAATAAAAGATGAATTACATAGGTATTTTCCAAAGAGAAATGAACGCACATGTCCACACAAAGACTTGCACACAAATACTAACAGCAGCTTTATTCATTATAGTGTACCAATCTGCAAACAACCCTAAAGTCCACTAGTGGGTGAATAAATTAAAAGAGAACATATACACCAAAACATGGATGACTCTCAAAAATATTATGCTGAGTGACAGCCAGACATGTAAGATGGTTCCATTTATACAAAATTCTTGCAAACTAATTTATACTGAGAGAAGATTAGTGGTTGCCTTGGGGATCAGGGGTAGAAAGACAGATTGAATAGAAAGGGAAATGAGTAAACTTTTATGGTGATGGAAATGTAATGTATCTTGATTATGGTGTTGGTTTCACAAATGTAAACATCTATCCAAACTCACTGAGCTGTAATTTTTTTTAACAATCGCAGTTGATCGTACATAAAAGTATGCTTAATAAAATTAATAAAAAGTGAATTAGCAATCCCAGCTCCTAAATACTAGCAAATCTTATTGGACAATTCTCATGTAACTAAGGCTACTTACCCACCAATACAAATTCATGTCCTCTGAGTTGCTTTTCTAATATGAGTGATGGAACAGTACTGATCTCCCAATACTATTCTCCCTCCTGGGCCACTGAGTAGGGTTTTTAAGAGAGAATCAGTCAGTAGTATACTGCAGGGCTAAACTGTCACAAACACACCATGATCATGACCTTGGCTCTATTAGAACCATACCCTAAATGCATCTGACACCCAGTAGATCAAGTTCGTGTGGTGTGACTCACTCCAACGGGTATACCCAGATTTTAGTCTGTAGCTTAGGTAAGACAAGACAGTGAGTTAGACACAATTCCCTGCAAGCTAGCTATAAGTCTTGATACACTAATTTCAAACTTTTATTTCCATGTTCAGTGCCTCAGTAACTTTTCTTATGAACAAGCCATTTTAAAAGGTCAGAGGAATGTAGGCAAATATTTATATGCCTAAAGTTCTTTACAACTTCATAACAACATAAGATCTGTAACAAAATAACATTATGAACCAATGATTTGCAAAAGCACTCTTGACCAAATTAAGCACTTTAAAACAGACTGTTCACTTGTTTCCTAACAGGCATGAATATTATACATATTTTATCTTCAGTACTTTCTATGCATTATTGTAAAGACGTTATGTAATATATTTTAGGAAATCTACATTTTGGGGGAACTTAAACTTATCATGATTTGCAAGATAAATTGAAAAACAACAAAACATGTCCTATGAGTGAAGAAATATAGTCAAAAAGTTTGTGTTAAATTTTTAAAAATGGATCTGCTTTCAAAATTCTATATTTGTCCTACATTTATGAGAAAATATTGTGGACTTGGCTTTGTTACATTCTGACAGCTGCAAAAGAAGAATAAGTTTTGAGAAGCCTGCTATGAGTAGAAGCTTCTAAAAGAATTATTTGTTCCATGTAATAACTTTCTGGAGAAGCCAAACACACTTCATCAATTTTTATTTCAAAATGTCTACAAAGTTTTAATTCTTCATTATACAAATAATTTTTCAAAATCCAGACATTATTCAAATGTAAGCCAAAGTCCTTACACAAATATAATACACACAAAGATCAAAAATATACATATTTTCTCAGCAAATTTTTTTACATAAATAAGAAAAATATATACAGTTGGTACTTTCAGAGTAAAATTATCTTAACACTGCAACCACCTATAGAAGATACTAAAATAAAAAAACAATGCAGCAAAAGTTAAAGGAATAACAAATTCATTTTAGGACTTCTACAATTATAAGGACGCATATAACCAATCTTAGGGAAATATATACTTCACACATAATTTTTATTTAATCTTGTTTATCTTTTTAGAATATTCTCTGGATGTGTGAAATTCTATTCCTGACACGTAATCAAATTAGAACATGTGAAGAACTATATAGTCTATATCTTTGTAATTTGGGATGTAAAAAAAGTTAAATTTGCATAATAAGCCTGTGTTAAAAATTTCTGAGAAAACGGAATTGACTATTGAAAAATCAAATACTTCTTTTTTTAAGTAGGACATGTCAGAAAAAAATTCAAACACTCAAAAAATCTTAACACAGTAAGAAAAAAAAAAATTATGTCAATGGTTCCTTAGATAAAAGCAAATCAACCAGGTTTATGTTTTACCCCAGAAATTCTCCTTCCTCTTCTGAGCTCGTGCCAGAGTTTGGAAAGCCCGGAGACTAGAAGCTGCAGAGCGAGCAGAAATCTCAGACAATCTGTCCTCATCTGCCATGAAAGGATCCCAAGATTATATTCAGTGCAAAAATATCTACTAAACAAATATTATGCTTTATATAACTAACAGAAAATTAAAAGTATCAAGTTTTGTAATATCAACAGTGGGTCAGTCAGAAAAAAAGTAATCTATTAAAACTGTAAGATATTAACATTTTCATGATAGCTCACAGTAGTTTCCCAAGTTTATCATACACAGAAATCAAACACTTTAATGTTAAATGAGCTTTTTCCCTTCCCTAAATTGCATAATGTCATTAACTAAATACATAATAGCCTATGATTTCAGTATTACTTGGAAACAATTCATCATAATACTGTGTGTCCTACTTTAAAAAGTACAGCTGTTCTGAGAAAAAAGCTTTTCTAAACATTTTAAAAACAAAATGCCATAACTTAACATGGTACTTACATCACATCTCTAAAATAATCTCACTAAATGTAGAAATTATTTTTAACTTTAATATTCTACCCTTCATTATTACTGAAATTCCTCGTTCTGAGTAAGCAGGGGTTATTTAAAAACACTGCTCTTTCATTAAAAAAGAAAAACCGAACTGGATTCAAAGTTGCCAGATATCTGCATTTCAGAACTTAACAACATGATTTCTAGCTTACTGAATTCTGGAAAAAGTCCTAAACTCGCTAAGGGGAGAGCAATTTTTAATGCATGTGAAAATACTGTTTTTGATGTACATGAACTTCTAATACATAAGTATTAAATTCAAATTTACTTTCTAATTCAAAATTTATCAATTCAATAATTCTATATTTTTTAGGATGAGTTTAAATTTCAATTCTTCACATCAAGAATTCAAAATTCCTCCTTTTACTATTAGAAGAAAATCAATTTGTCAGAATGAAACTACACAGAAGAAAAAAAACCCTTTTCCCTAATTGTATATTTTTTTGAAAACTGAAAACTGATAAGAATATGTAGGCATTTGAAAAAAATAATGGCTGTTAGTCTAGGCCAAATTCCTGAGCTCCAAGGTAAACAGGGTAGAAAAACAGAAATAGTACTGACCTCAGCTGTGATGCTAGGCACCATCTCTTATTATGTTTGTCCTAGAACAGATTCTTCACTGCTTTAGGTCCCCGTTCACTTATTTGTAAAATGGAGATAATTTCAGCCCTCTCACAGGGTTTCAAGGATCTAATGAAAAAACCTCTGTGGAAGTACTTCATAAACTACGAAGTGCTAACCAAATATAAGATCACTATACTATTACAAACGGTCATATAACAGAACCCCATACTTTTATGTTACGTGACTACTGAAATACCTTCATCATCAAAGGCTTCATGCTGAGGTAAGTGGAAATTGTTCATCCTTGCTTTTCCCACTTCAAAAAAAAAAAAGCAGAAGAAATTACCCTTCAAAGCCACCAAATGGCATATCTTAATTATGTTAAACACTTAGGGAAAATAGGATGTATAAAATTTTATTAATTTTATATCTTGACAGAAATTACTATCAAAGGGCCATTCATTAATTTATAATGTACTTAGTAAGTATGCAGATGAACTACGGATAACCTCCTAAAATTATTTTCAATGATAATATTGATCTATTCTAACTTTAAGGAAATGTAGTAAGCATCTGCTTAGAGTCGTAGAGTGTAATGTGTGAACACACATTACAAAAATAACAAAAACCCACAGGACAAAGGAAATGAGAGAAAAGAAAACAGCAATGAAATTTTGGAAAGTATAAAGCAAATGGAAGGGCAGTGAGCATGTAATTATACCCAAGCAAGCTGAATTCTTAGCTAGCAGAGGAGTGAAACCAAGAAGCAACCAATTTGTCCTTCCAATGGCTTGGGGCTTGGGAGTACTGAGTACCACTGAAAGCCAGAGTGAAGGAAAGACTGAATCAGGGCACTGGCTGAAAATCTTCCACCAGATCCTTCTTTAAATCTGCATAGCTGGGTAACTACCTCTCTTCCAAAAGAGGAATGGAGGTTTCGCCTCTAAAGGTTTATCAGCACTACTTTGACTGAAGGACACCAAGTTCACCTAAGGGTAAGGGTACCATATTCAAGACAGGGGCCATATCTTTAAAGAGATAAAACATCGCATCCATGAAATAAGAATGGTATGCTGTATAAACGGAATATACAGGGCTAAAAAATTCTTAGAAATTAAAAATATTATAGCAATTTTTTTAAAAAAAACACAATGGAACAGGTAAATGATTAAAATAAAAAGACAGAGATGGAAAATAGGAGAGTTAAGGTAAGAAAATAAAATCATGCCCAACATGTTCAACATTTGAAAAGGAGTGCCACAAAGAGAAAAGAGAAAATGGAGGGGAAGAATTTACTGACTAAACAATTCAAGAAAATTCCCCAGAAGTGACAATTTTCCAGACTGAAGAGGTCTACAAAGCACCAGCAAAATGAATGAAGAGACCCATTCTGAGGCACATCACTGTAAAATTCAGAGGATTAGGGGTGAACAGAAGATCACAAAAGCTGCCAGAAAGAAAACACCACGTACAAAAAAATCCGGAATAAAAACAGCATCGAACTTCTCAACACTAATAGTGGGAGCTAGAAAAGAGCAGAGCAATGCCTAATAAAACTAAAGAAAAAACATTTCTGACCTTAAATTCTATACCCAGGCAACATTTGGCAATGTCTGGAGACATTTGTGGTTGTCACACCTGGACATCTATGGGCATCTAATGTGTTGCCTGTATGGGTGTGGGTAAGAACTTGAAAGACACCTCACACTTACATAAAAGTAAAAAGCGAACTCAGGTGCAGCACAATCGAGTGTTCCAAAGAGAGACTTTTCCCATTTAAAAAAAATCTACTGTTAACAAAAAAACTAAATAATACAATTAGTATATAGTACATACAGCCTTTGTACCTCTCAGCATAACACTTTCATTTTAAAAGACAAAAAATTTAAACCAAAATAATTACCATTATGCTGAAATTCTGGATCTCTCAGAGAGCCCTGAATTCGACGAGAGGGATGCCAATAGGATGGAGGATGTGGTGATGAAGGTGACTGTCCAGGGGTGTTTGGTGGATATTCTGGAATTTTTGAAACTGGAAGAGTTGCCTCAGCAGATTTGGGGATATTGGCTTCAGAATCTTCCCTCAAAGGCAGAGGATCAACTGTTTTTATACCAGCAGCTGGAGAAGTCAGTAGGGATATAGCACAACTTTCTTTCTAAATGACACAAAAAAGATACATATGTGCAAGCACGTATACAATTTAAACGTAAAAAAACCTTATATAAGCACAAAAACAGTAGGAGAAAATATGGAGTAAATTTATATAACCTCCGTGTGGGGAAGATTTTATTAGCAAAACAATCCATAAACCAATTTGACTATGTAAAAACAAAAACACATACATTAAAAAAAGAAAAATGACAAATGGAAAAAATATATAACTTGTATGACTGATAATAATTTATCATTGCTACAAAAATATTTCTTTAAAATAAGAAAAAAATAAACCTAATTTAAAAATGGAAAAAGGAAATGAATAAGTTATTCATATACACAAAAATTACAAATAGTAAACACAGTCTATCTCCCTAATAATCAAATAATTTAAAAACAAAAGCAGTGATTTTTTTTTCATTTACCAAATTGCAAAATTTAATTTTAAAAAAACTATTATACCCAGAAGTGGCAAGGATATGGAAAACTTGGCACCCTCATAGACTATTTTGGGAAGCACAATCTTTCTGGGGGGGGTGGGCTGGCAAAACATAGCAAAAGCCTTAAAATTTTGTGTTTGTATTCTTTGGCCACACAATAATACTTGGAGAGCATTTACACAAAAGAGATAATGATAATATGAACAAAAATGTATCCAAAGAATGAATTTCTTTACATCATTTTTTCAAAATTGGAAAATTAAGAAATAACAGACATATGGATTTTAAAAAGTAGGTTTCAACAATAAGCATCTGGTTTAAAAAAACTATAGTATAACCATAGATTGCATATCAAGTTGCCATTAAAAATAAGAGTATAAATGGTATTTAATGATATGGAAATATGTTCACTATATAGTAGTAAGTTAGAAAACAAAGATTACGAAAACTTAACTACAGTATAACAAATAAACTAATACACTAACACACACATATACCTAAACACCTCAAAAATTTAACAGATGATGTCTCTGAACAATAAGTGTAAGACCAGTTTTTTTTAGTTAGTATTTTTTTTTCCACAATAACGATGTATCACTATCCTAAAAATCCCTGACAATTTTACTTTTTTTTTTTTTTTTTTTTTTTTTTTCCATGTCCGGCAAC
>NW_007731184.1:81882-96917 GCF_000696425.1 Galeopterus variegatus
CAATTTTTCTTTTTTTTTTTTTTTTTTTTTTGTCTTTTTCCATGTCCGGCAACGGATCGCAACCCTCAGTGTTGCCCCCGTACCGGACCGGGGACCAGCAACGGGATCACAACCCTCGGTGTTGCTTCCCGCGCCTCGCTCAGCCAGTGAGCGGGAACCGGTCCGTATGTGGGATCCGAACCCTCGGGCGGGAGCACCGCCGCGCTTCCCAAGCGGCGCACTATCCAGTGCACCACCGGGCTGGCCCGACAATTTTACTTTTTAAAGGAATGCAAACCAGTAAAATCAAATACAGTTCCAAAGTTTCCTGATTATTACTTGTAATTGTTGCCTTCACTTGTATCTGAGTCTATCAATGAAACATTCAAAACACTGCTTTCTAATCTTAAGTATCCTTTTCTCTGATTAGAGTTTATTGCTTCAAAATGAAGATGGCCTGGGGTTGTTGGTCTCAGCCAATAAATACATTTTAAATCAATATCTAGGATAAAACCACAAATCTTCCACTCGCTTCCATTTTTTAAACAAGTATCACTTAGTACAATGTAAATAATTCCAAAGACAAATCATCCTTTTGATTTCTTTTTCTACATGTATTAACAGAAATTGGGATCTCTGTCAAATTGGTTTTACTATTTGCTGCTTGGGAATTTCTTCCGCCAGATACTCTGGTTCACAACTCTTAAGTCCCACCTTCCACAAAGTCCAAGGACATGGACACAATGCAGCCAAATTCACCATAGCAAGGGTGATCTTTTGTCCAATTCCGAAGAAGTTCCTCATTTCTATCTGAGACCTCATCATCCACATGGTCTTTACTGGTCCACATTTCTATCAGCATTCTGCTCACCACCACATAAGTCTCTAAGACATTGGGATAGAATAATTGTATTTTGTATGTGAGAGTGACATGAGTTTTGGGGGGCCAGGGGCGGAACGATGGAGTTTGGATGTGTTGTCCCTCCAAAACTCATCTGGAAATTTGATCTCCAATGTAGCAGTGTTAGAAACTGATTGAGTCATGTGGTGGATCCCTCATGAATGGATTAATGCTCTCCCTGGGGGACGGGGGATTAATGAGTGGATTTTCGCTCTATTAGTTCCCACGAGAGCTCGTTGCTGAAAAAGACCCTGGTACCCTCTCTCTCTCTCTTGCTTCCTCTCGCCATGTGATCTGCTTATACCTGCCAGCTGCCTGCCACTTTCCGCCATGAGTAGAAGCAGCCTGAGGCCCATGCCAGATGCAGCTGTCCCAGAATCGTAAGCCTAATAAACCTCTCTTCTTTATAAATTACCCAGTCTCAGGTAATTCTGTTATAGCAACAGAAAACAGACTAATACACTATTGTTAATAAGACCTGTAAAATATTTTTAACACATGGAGTTCTCAGGTTTAATGTAACTGATTTCATGATCTGTTTTTGAGCCGAAAGCTTCCTTATTGGTTTCACTGTTTCCACCCTGCCCTATGTACAGCAGTTCTCCACTGAGTAGCAGAGCAATTTGATTTGTTGCTTCGAAGGGCTTCCCAGAACCATTAGAATAACATCCAAACTCCCTACCTCACCTTCTTTCTCCACTTCCAACCTCATTTCCTATCCTCTCCTCTTCCCTCTCTAGGCTTCAGCCACACTGGCCTTTTTGCTCTCTTTAAAACTCACTGTTGGTTCTTATCCTAGGCAAGAAAAATGTACTTGCTGTTCTTTCTAACTGGAAAACAATCTCTGCCCCAGATCTCTGCATGGACACCTTCCTCCTTAGTCAGGTCACAGCTAAAATGTTACCTCCTTAGAAGTGTTGTCTTTATGGCCCAAACTAAAGCAGTCTCACCCATCCCTTCAAGGTCATTTGCAGTTTTATTCAATTCACACAGCACTTACTAGTACCTGAAATTATCTTTTAAAAAACTGTCTATTTCTCCCAATGAAAATGTAAACTCCATGAAGGCAGGGATTTTGTCTTGATTACCAATGAATCCCAGATCCTAGAACAGTGCCTGGCACATAGGGAGAGCCCATTAAATATGGAATTCGGTGAATGAAAATGAAACTCCTAATATTACCTTCCAGAGGGTTCTCATCCAGAGTTCTTACTCAGTGCAAGGCACACCACTGATCTTATCAATCTTGTTGGACAAGTCAGAAACTTATAAGTCATCCACAGTCTCTAATCTCCCATTATCCAACCCAGCACCAAGCCCTGAAACTGTTTCCTATACATAATTCTTCGGTTTCATCCACTTCTATCTATGCCCACCCTCCTTAGTCTGAGCTATCAACATCTCCTACCTAGACTACCACAATGGCCTTTTAATGGTATCCACAGTCTACTTTTTCCTTCTGTGGCAGCCAAATGGATCTTGCAAAACAGAAATTGATGACAACGTTCCCATGTTTAAAAATATTTCAGTGGCTTCCATTGCTCTTGAGATAATGATAAAAATTCTCAGTATTGCTATCTTTTCCAGCCTCATGCTGCCCCACGCTCCCTGCCACACACTGTACTGCTCTTTGTTTCTGAAAACCCTGTGTTCTTTCACTCTACAGGATCTTGGCATATGCTATGTGTGCTCCTCCTCCCTACCCCTTTTCACCTAGTTAATGCCTCCTCTTCTTATCTCAGCTCAATTACGACTTCTTCTATGAAGCATCATTGACTTCTCAGAAGCTTCCTGATCTACATGATTAGGCCAATTCCTTCCAGAATAGCACTAAGCACTTCTACTTTGAAACCTCACTAGTTTTAATTTTTTTTTTGGTGCGATTGATTAATGTGTATCTCCCTCAACAGAATGTAGGTTCCATAAGGTCATGTACTATGTCTGTTTTTATTCTCTATCATTGCCACAAGATCTACCATGTGAAAAAATCTGAATGAATGAAATGAGCTAACACATATTTAAATATTCTTTTAAGATTTTAAAATGCTCCTTGAGGATCAAACTAATACCATGAGAATTCTACTCTAAAATTTTGCGAGACTCTGTTGTTTATGGGTGGTCTCTGAGGACAGACTACCTGGGTCAAATTCTAGTCCACCATTTGGCCTCACCTGTGTGACCTCAGTTTTATCATCTAAACTAGAATAGTAACAATATCTACTTCTTAGAGTCAGAGTTATTTTGAAGACTAAACAAGTTAATATATGTAAAGTACTTAGCACAGGGTCTAGAAAATAGTAAGTGCTTAGTAAATGCTATTATAATCATCCCCAGATAATTTACCCAAACTGCTTCTGCTCCATAACACTTCCACAATTTAAGGTATGCCATTAAAAGTTAATAGTGAAAAAATTTCTGGATATTATAATATATTCTCCCTAGTTCCTATAATACAGACAGATGGAGGGTGATACTAATCAAGGGCAATTGAATAATGGAGATAATTTATTGGAAACTGAATGACTTAATGTGTTTAATTTTATATGTAATTATATTGTAATTTCTTATGTTTTTCTAAGAAAATAAAGGGAGAAAAACTGATTGTGTATATCAAGTTTAATGACTCCTCTGCCTACCAGTAACCAAGAGTACACCATGGGAAATAACCAAATCTAGCTCCTGGTACATCCTTTGGTAGTGCTGCTGGCAGAAAATTCACATGGAGGGATTTCCAATCAAGTTGTCAATAAGAAACCTGCTTAATTTAGAGGAGTTTATAATTAAAATGTTACAACTGTGTTGTGTGCACAATGAGTTAGAGATTGGTATTAAAATGTCAAAGGACAATATTATTCTATTTAGATTATTCAAGAAATTAATTCCACAAAAAATAAAAATAATACCTATAAATCCAGCTGTTAATATGGATTAAGGTCACCTCTTTTGGCTAATCAGCCTTTCGTGCACAGCTGCCTAGAAGCTCACACCTTCCAGGTGGCAGCCTGGACTTCTGAGGAGGGGACATCACAGTCTTTGTGGGCAATATAGATTCCTAACATTTGACTCTGATCAGTCCTTTGACTGTATTCTTATTGTCACATTTCCTTTAATAAACCAACTTATACATAACAGGAAATAGTTTAGATATCCTGTCACTCCAATAATATTCACTTAACACATATTTAATGAGTACCTGCTATGAGCTGGGCTCTGTTCTAAGCATTGGGAACTAGAGGGTGGAAGGCACTCTGATCTCATCTCTCACCTCTCCCCAGCCCCTGAAAACTTCCACTGTGTACTCTGGAACTCATGAACAGCCTTCAGCAAGATCCCTTATAGATTTTCCATCTATTTTCAGAATGTTCTCTATTGTACTTCAACCACTTATAGCAGGTTAATAGTATCATCTCCACATATGATAGCCAGAATTTTCAAAAATCCGAACCTATCATTCATTTATTACATGTGACTAAAATAATCAGTTCTGAAAGAGAGGCTTTTCCCCCAAATATAAACATTAACCTTAGTAAAATCATTCTTCGAAGTTTCTAAACAATCCTGAGAGGACATTCTTTTCCTCTGTTCTGGGACTGGAGGCTTCAGTTTAGATGGAGACACTAAAACAGCACCACCTGGAAAAATGCAGAAGACAGGTTTCAATTAAACTAAATTATCACGTAGAAAAAGCAGGTTAAATAAGAACTGCACATTTTTGCCTATTACCAACAGCTGGAGTAGTAAGATCATGATGAGTCCTTTGGATTCCACCAAGTTCTCTCAGCTTCGGAGTAGGAAGCCTGCCTCCATTTCCTGAGGATACGGAAGAAGAATCTAACCTATGAATTAAAACAAGCTATTACGAACAATTTCCTCCAAAAATCATTCTGCAATAATAAAGTATAAAACATATCAGAGAAGGCCATTTTGTTTCTGAAAAAATATCAATCAAATCCACATGCAGCTAAGAGTGGTTGAATACTGGAAAAGGGGAAAGATCATTGCAAGTCAGCAATAACACAGCAGAATGTCCTTCCATTAAATCAGGGCCCAAGTTTCATATTAGCTGAAGCACCCATGAATGAATAAGGGATTTGGCCTATGGACAAAAAATATCAGTGGTAGAGAAGAACCACTCCCCAAAGCAATTTGCACATAAAGCAACAGGAATTAGCTATTTGCAGAAATCATTTTTTAGTATTAAAAAACATTATTTTCTTTCTTTTTTGGTAGAACCATCTGACATTAAAGAACACCAGCTACTTTCTTTAAATCATAAAGAAAGCCATTTTCCCACACACATTTGCAAATCTGGCAAATCATAATTAGCAGGACACAAATGAATATAACCCTAACTACTTCCTCCTCAAGTAGCCCAGTGTTCAAGTATTCAATTACCAATTAGTGGTGACTTAAATACTTGAGTAAATTAAGTTATAAACCATATAGCAGTGCCTCCTTTGTGACATTCAAGTAAAATCTGCTTTTTATTAGTCATAAAACCAAAATTGTAAACCACTATACTTGGTGACAAAATACACATTAACCATGTACAATAATGCTTCCATACACTGAGTAATTTAAAATTCTCACCCTTCTTTCATCTTGTCTACCTTAGATTTCTCAGGTACATCCAACTTCTCTAGCTCTCCCATATAAACCTGCTTATCCCTTTCCTTTTCTTCCTCCTCCTCCTCCTCCCCTCTGGGCTGTTTCTGTGTGTCTTCACTGGTATTCTCTGCATCCCAAGCCAGCCGCCTTGTAACAGGTATGGTGGGAGTGCCTGACATTCCCATTTTCTCCGTGATATTTTTCTGGGGTTGTTCTTCCGAGATATGTCTTTTTTCTTCTAGTTTTGTAGAAGGACATCTCTGCAAAGCCTTGTGGCTTGTAGGATCTCTGCATAACAAAACAAGTTTTATTTTAAACTTGAGTAGTTTGA
This sequence comes from Galeopterus variegatus, assembly GCF_000696425.1. Lineage (NCBI taxonomy): Eukaryota > Metazoa > Chordata > Mammalia > Dermoptera > Cynocephalidae > Galeopterus > Galeopterus variegatus. The sequence continues at coordinate 87,702 of NW_007731184.1, forward strand.
GTTTTTGGTATATCCTAACTTTAGTGAGTCTGTCATTTCCTTCCACTGTTCACAACTACATGTTTCTCACAGACATTTCCTTGCCCAGCTACTGAAGAAAGAGATCAAATTAAGAGTTCATTTTATAGTACAATAAATGAAAGTTACAATCTGGAGTTCCTATTAAAATAAAGTCATGTGCTGCATAACAACATTTCAGTCAACAGTGAACCACATATACGATGGTGGTCCCATAAGATTATAATGGAGCTGAAAAATTCCTACCACCTGATATTGTAGCCATCATAGGCTCATCATAGCACAAGGCATTACTCACGTAGGAGCAATAGCCTATACCATATAGCCTAGGTGTGTAGTAGGCTATATCATCTAGGTATATGTAAATACATTCTATGATGTTCACACAATGACAAAATCACCTAACAATGCATTTCTCAGAACATATCCCCATCATTAAGCAACATGTTTGCATTCCAAAATGTATGTATCTTCCCTTACTCCTACCTTCACACATAAGAGCCTGCATCTTGCTGACAAATGTCATACTTATCCCTAAACTGGCATTTAAACTAGGACTCCACATGATCTAACTCCTTCAGTTACTCAATTAAGGTTCGTGCACAAACTAAAGTGTACTTGTGATCAAATAAGCACATTCAGATTTTGTATTTCAGATTCATCTTTACAACATTATTAAAGGATAGATTTCGTAATGAATTTTTAAAATCAGATGTCAGTAATTAAAACTTATCAATTTGGTATGCGTAACTACATTAATATACTGTAACAAGTAAAAACTATTTTACTTGCTACAAATCAATGTGCTATTTCTCTTACAAATAGTTCAATAATGTTCGCTTTAAAACAGTGGAGAATTCTTCCATAAAATCAGAGGCCAAGTTCTGTATTAGCCACAAAATCCATTAATGAATGATAATGGAATATGCATTAATAGCTTATTCCTATGGCTTAAATGTACTCTCAAAACTCATTGAAGGTGACCCCTAAATTTGAAAGGTGGGGTCTTTGGGAGGCAACTGGATCATGAGGACTCTGTTCTCATGAATGGACTAATCCATTCATGGTTTAATGGGTTAATGGGTTAACAGGGAGTAGACTGTGGGCTTTATAAGGAGAGGAAGAAAACATGTGGAAACACGTTCTTGCTTAGCCTTTTGCCATGATTCCCTGCACTGACAGAGGACCACAGGACCCTGTAGCAAGTCCCCACCAAGAAGGCCCTCACCAGATGTGCCCCTGGACCTTGGACTTCCCAGCCTCCAAAGCTAAAACAAATTCTGTTTCTTATAAATTATCCAGTTTCAGGAATTCTGTTATAAGCCACAGAAAACAAACTAATACAATTATATTTCCTGAGTTTTTATTGTTGCCACCTTTTTTTTTTTTCTTTTATTCCTTTTTGTCTTTTTTCGTGACCGGTAACGGGATCGCAACCCTCGGTGTCGCGCCCATACCGCGACCGGCAACGGGATCACAACCCTCGGTGTCGCGCCCGCACCACGCTCAACCAGTGAGCGGACCGGTCTCTATATGGGATCCGAACCCTCAGCGGGAGCGCCGCCACACTCCCAAGCGCCGCACTCTACCGAGTGCGCCACCGGGCCAGCCCATGCCACCTCTTTTTTAAAAAACTTTTAAAAATCCTTTTACATCTAAGGCATAATCATCTCTACTCTGCTATTAATTCTTAACAAAGAATAAATAGTCTCTATATGGGATCCGAACCCTCAGCGGGAGCGCCGCCACACTCCCAAGCGCCGCACTCTACCGAGTGCGCCACCGGGCCAGCCCATGCCACCTCTTTTGTAAAAAACTTTTAAAAATCCTTTTACATCTAAGGCATAATCATCTCTACTCTGCTATTAATTCTTAACAAAGAATATAATAAAATCTAGTCTTCCAGATTTACATTATGTATTATTTATACACAAATACATAAACTATATACAGCTTTATTTTTCACAGAGAATATACTAAAAACAACGAAATAAATGGCTGGCACATTTCCATTTGACTAGAAGACAAATTCTGAGTAGTCATGTCATTTTCCTATATTGTTCTATGATCTACATAAGCTGCAACATACTTTTTCACCATGCACAAAGAACATCTCACCCGGCAAGATCTAATGCTCTGATGTTGCTACTAATGGTTCCTTCTGAGCTTGTGGTTGAGGAGACATCCCAACAGCAGTTCTTATCTGACAGAATCTGATTTAGATGGTCCCGAGAAAAATGTGTTCCCTGAACTCGTTTCCTATAAAACTCAGCCTTCTCTCGAAGTTCTTTAACCTAGGCAGAAGAGTTCAGACATCACGTTACTGTAAATGCTCCTTCACAAATACCACCAAGTAGCACAAAGACATTGCACAAACACAGCCAGAGACCAAGGAGAAAGGAAGACAAAAATAGCGATTTACGGTATCAGACTATATGCATGTAAGCAGAAATTAAAACAATCAAGCTAAAGCATGATGCAGTTATTTTATTTTATACCAGCAGGCAAGAAGACATTTATAGCAGCTAAGAAAAATACTGACACCTACTTTTACTCTGACTGAAATTACACAGTACTTTATGCATTACTATAGTTTTAAAAACTCAAAAGCAACCAACCTCTGCATACCACATGGCATTTAGAGATCCCTAGGGGAGGAATACAGAAACACATTTAATGACAGGTTAATACCATAACTGAATATTAATGGGAATCAATGAAATACCTTTTTATTCCTCCTTCTAAATATGTAGCAAACTTGCCAACCAATATTTCTTTGTATTTTTAGTAATATTTAACTCAGTAATCAAGATATCTTAATATTACCATGAAAACCACCCACCTTCTTGCACGGCTGGGAAGCTATCAATGACAGGTCACCCAATTACTGTTCCTATTCCCCCACCTCTGAAAGAGGTGCCAGAAACCCCTCACTGGCTTTATTCCCCAGCTTTACAAACAGCTGCTACTACTACAGAAGTCCTCACTGAGAGAGTTATGAGGCTTCCCTCTCCAAATACCTCAACATTCCCTTGGAATCATCAGCAAAACCTCAACTTTTTGAAAATGTACTAAGTATATAATTAAAAAGAATATCCCACAAAATAACAATTGTAAAATATTCAACAAAGTGACGGGATACAAAAAAATGTTCTGATAAACCATAAGGTGATTTTAATTCCCTAATATGCAAATAACATACTTTCACATGAAAAGAAGCATTTATAACCATTTTAAACCCTTTCATTTTATATATTATACTGCCACCTGCTGGCTTCTCTAAATTAAGTTCCACAATGTAAAAAAAATTTGAGGATTTATCCTTAAAATTCTGTTTGAAATCTTTATTTATATTCAAAAAACTCTATAATATTTTCTATCATAAAGATAGAATGTTAGAATTAGAAGGATATCAGGATACTGTCTGCTAGAATTGCTTTCACTTAAGGCAAAAAAAACAATGAAATTTGGCAATGCAAACTCAATTGGAGAAACATCCTCAGCCCCTTAACAAGACACTATTTTGAACACAAAGGGATGAAAGTGTCACATCTTTAGGTAATTAGCAAAAGACAGCACTTGTCATGACATGAGAAACCACATAATCCCAGCAGAATCCTACTGCTCTAATGAACCAAACCTGAAAAAAACCCTAAAGATAATTTGAAACATGTTCTTCTCTGCCAAAAAATAATGAGCTATGTTCATTTGTCATTTCTATCAACTCCTGTACCTTAACAAAAATTACTAGTAGTGGTTTTGCATTTAACCGGTAGAACCAAGACACATGTGTTAAGTCTGTTGAACTTCTAACCAGGATACTATGAATGCACAGAAACCTTGTTATAAAGGGCCTTGATATACTCCCGATTTTATTTCTAATAAGTACCCCCATGTTTCAAATGTTTCATAGCTAGTCCATCACCTACATGATAAAATTTGCATGCCTTAGCATCACTTCCTCCTCCATGTTCTTGAAGTCCTTTGTGCACATCCCCATTAGTACTGAATCCATTCTATGGAATTAATTGCTCACATCATCCTCTTCCATTAACCTATGAACTCCTTGAGATGAGTGAAAATGTAGCAATGAAGCATTGATTCTACACTCTGTCCTGAGTATGGACTACGCAAGAAGCCTCAGCTAGATGGCTGGTAGCCCAAAATAAGCAAGAAACTCCCTGCATTCAATGATTTCACAGTCTGACAGAGGAGGCCGACCTGCGCATATATTATTACCATAATACTGGTATGGTCTATGCCATAACAAACAAATGAGATACAAATTCAAGGCGTGGTTCATAAGAGGATCCAATCAGCCCTGCACTACATATTGGATAGAGCAGGAAGGAGCAACAGAGGGGGCTGCATTTTATCCATGTGGGAGGACTTTGCTGTTTGATGAATGAGAGGCTAGACGAACAGCCCCTCCATGTACACAGTGATCCAGTTTTATTTGACATCAATTTTATTTAGAAAGAAGAGGAGATACTTTACAGAGATTCTGTGAAACTTGAGTTTGTTCAGCTCTATTTGTTACTAACATTTAAAACTCAGAAAGAGGAGATACTTTATAGAGATTCTGTGAAACTTGAGTTTGTTCAGCTCTATTTGTTACTAACATTTAAAACTCAGAAATTTACTTTACTAGCATTCTTTATTAACAATCTTAGTGCTGATGTTATGTTTTACAAATGTATGATTTTAAACTTCTACAGTCCTAAACTAAAATGAAAAATAAGGAGGTTGACATCTCCCTAATTACGTACAGTGTTCCACTAGAAAGCGAAAAAAACCAATGAAGTGAACTCAATATTAAGAACAACCCCTATAGCCAACACCCAGAGCCACTAAAAAGGATAGGAATAAACCATTCCCAACTCAAAACAAAACACACACACACACCTTCCTGGGTCAAGTAAAGCCATCAGATAAGATATAATACTATAAGCAGAATGTTTTCATTTCTGAATTTATTTTCCCAAATTAAGAATTAACTAAATTATTTAAAACTTATATGCAGAAAATTCAAATTCAGGAAACTGGGGGAAAAAATAAAAACTCTCTTTTTCTCAAAAATCCTCCCCCAAAATGAGGATTGACTTTATACCTAGTCTTTACAATGTCTATGAAATTACAGGATATCTCTCAAATGTGGAACTTTCTCTTGAGACAAAGTCCTATTTTTGTGAAAGGCACATTAGAATAAAATTACCTCAACCAATGTAGTTTAAATGATTAAACAATTACCTAACAATAAAGAAAAAAGAAACTTAACACAGATTCAGTAGTTATTCTGAGGATGGGAATCTAACAATTGCAATTGCTGGTTGTTATTAGAAACAATCCTTTAAGCGAGCACTTTATAAAGCAACAGTGCAAGTGGGTATATTAGAGGTGACAAATATATAACCACTGGACAAATAAAACCAACTTGGGGTACTTAGGACTTAGGATAAAATACCCAGTGACTAGACCATAAATAGATTCAAAAAGTACAATATTTCAAACATCATAAAAGGAAATGAAGATAATATATGGACTAGAAAACTATAACATGACTCAAAAAGTCGGTTAATATTCTAATGATAACAAAGTCACTGACACCAAAGTGCATTTGAAGAGTATGAATATACAGAGTGCCGTATATTTAGGCACCTCATAATCAGCCACATACAGTAAATATCTTCCAGGAAAAAAGAAATATAAAATTTAAGTAAAATATGGCCTATACAAAATGTCTACAATCTGGTCAACTAAAACTATAACTTATGACCATCAGTGATCACTGACTTCTTAGCTCAAAAATCTTATTCTTTCCTAATTCCAATTTTTTTTTTAATTATTTTGCCAAAGAAGTTAAGGCAAACTATACCACTAATTTAAATGTTTACAATCACCAACAGCAATTAATAAAACAAACAAACAAAAAGTTATGTTTCCAAGATATCATAACAGGAAACTTTGAAAAAAGAGATCTTAAATTAACAATAATAAAAATGTTCTCTTTCATAAGGAATTTCACCTTATCATGACTTCAGACATAGTAACGATCTTCTCAGTCCATTAAATGTTTACATCTGAGGCCTAAATACCAACTCATCTTGGTTTAAAGAAATCTCAGAGACCATGAGATAATCCTTCCAAAACAAGGAGCCTCTCATGACCTCGACCTAGTGAAGTGCCTAAACATGACAGGGCAGTGGCTTACCTATGTATTGTCCACACTTCGTGTCCTGCCTTTGCCCTGGCTTTTCCTCACTCCCCATCAGACTCCACAGACCCAGAGCTCCTGGCCAAGATCTGGGATGGTCATAACTGCTAAAGAGTTTAGCTGACTCGATTCCTTTCTTCCATCATAACTGCCTTCAATGCTCATAGTTTCAGCTTGATTTCACCAGGGTGAATAGATGAATGTTGCCGCAGATAACAACTAGGACAGCTTCCAGCTTTGTCTTTTACTCTGCCTGTGCTGCCTCTGAACCATGCTCAAGAACAGAGCATCAAGAGCAGCCACAGTGAAAGGAATCAAGTAACCTCCTGAATCAACATGCAGAGTTTAGCAGTCACCAGGACATATGTCTGGTAGCTGCCAGCTCAAAGAACCAACAGCTCAAAGCACAAGCACCTTTCCCCAGAAGCTAATTACACATAGTTGTTGGCCATGATGTTAAGTACTAAGCTAAATAAAAGACTCATTCCCCATTCAAATTATCCCTGTCTTTACAATAACAGGCAGAAGGAGGATATTTACTAATGTCTAATCTAAACAAAAAATGTTTTAATTTAGCTTGTTCACACAGAAAAGGCAAAAAAAAGTCAAGATATGGTTAAAAGATGCTAATTATACAATAACCAAGAATGCTCCATTGTTTGTCTATAAAGAAGCTAGTACTAAGGTAGCACTTCTCAACTCTAAGATTAATTACCTTTTCTCTCAAACTTATCTTTAGATGCCCAGAGTTTCTCCCATATCCCAACACTCTAACTCAAAACTCTAACAGCACAGGCTGCACCTTTCTTTTGCTTACAGGAGGTAACAGTATACACTGACAGTGGGTGCCACTATCAGACAAATTATTTAATCTTGAAAATTAACCCTCAGTTGAGAGAGTGGAAGTCTGGATATTATAAAATAATCAAATCTATAATGCTGCAATTCTGAAAACTGAGTTTATTAACATAATCAAATGTTTGATTGTGAAAACTGTTTTTAACTTTAAAGATTTTAATAATAATAAATATTAATCTATAAGGAGCCAGTGGTATTAAAAAAATACACACACTGATACATCATATCCTAATATATACAACCGCAAGTTCTTGATATTTTTAGTGCTATTATTATATCATACATCTTTAAATTGTGGTCTCTATCACTAAAGGAAACTCACTGTGAAATTAAATTGTTACACAGGCTGAAAGAAAATGTGGGCTTACTGAGTTACATGCACTTACCTGATCTGGCATGTTTTCCTTCACATGTGTCCAAGCCCCAGCTTTATACAAATACTGAGCTGGGCTCAGAAATTTTGCTCTATATTCAGAATTCACCTTCCTAATAGAAATAAAATGAAAGTAAATATTTCACCATGTTGATCATCTAAATACCATAATATTTTCCTATAAAATACATACCCAAGCCTTTGATGTCTCCAAGGAGTAAGCTTCTTTTTAGGCTGGTTTGAGTCTTTTAATTCCATCTCTGCTTCTAATTTTAAAGGATCATCTGTCTTATTACACTAAAATGGAAATAATTTAAGCTTTTTATGCTTAACAATATGTTATACATTAAAATGAAAACATAAACGTTATAAAGTTAGACTTGGATATCATATTACATTTCTGTTTTTAGAAGCTTTAACTACTAAAGTTAACAGAAATCATAAGAAATCAACAAGCACATTTGTAAATTAGAATATCTTTTTTTTATTTAGTTTTTTTTGACACCGTTTTGTTTTCTAACAATAAAGATTTCAGATCCTTGGCCAGGGAAGAAAAATTAACAAATACACATCTAAATAAACATAATATTACTACATATTGAACAGTGATCTTACATTTGCCCTTGATATTCTAAATTTACATTTCATTGTGTTACGGTAATTAAATGTCAAGTCGCAATAAGTTAGTTACCACATTGCTTTACTGAATTACTTAACTTTTTTTTCTTCCCAAGAATGCCATAGGTCCAATGTGTGTGTGTGTGTGACTGTGTGTGTGTAAATCATTTTACTTTCAGTCATATTTACTTCAGTCATATACTTTCTATTTTAAGTACTCATAAAGTATCAGGTATCAACATTCTAGGAGATTAAAAAATAGTATTTATACCTCATTTACCTATAATTTATAGTGATTTTAGCTTAATGCTGCAACTTAAATGGCTATAATTTCACACAGAAGCAGTCATTTGTATAACCTGATGTAAATCGTGTGAATTATGCTGGCTATAATTTGGCATGCTAAAGCTTTGATTTAAAAAAATAGACATTCAGACCAGTGGAGCAGAATTGAGAACCCAGACATCACCCCTCAGGCTTACAGCCATCTGATATTGGACAAAGGCAACAAAAATCTACATTGGGGAAAAGACTGCCTCTTCAACAAGTGGTGCTGGGAAAACTGGATATCCATATGCAGAATGAAACTAGATATGCACCTCTCACCATACACTAAAATCAACTAAAAATGGATTAAAGACTTATGTATAAGACCTGAAACTGTAAAATTACTAGGGTAAAATCAGTACTAAGGGAAAAATATAGGTGAAACACTTCAGCAACAACGTCTAGGCACAGACTTTATGAATATGAACCCGAAAGCATGAGCGATAAGAGAAAAAATAAACAAATGGAACTATATCAGACTAAAAAGCTTCTGCACAGCAAAGGAAACAATCAACAGAGTGAAACAACAACCTACAGAGTGGGAGAAAATTTTTGCTAACTATGCATCCAACAAGGGATTGATATCCATAATATACAAGGAACTCAAGCAATCATACAGTAAAAAAACAAATAACCCAACTAAAAAATGGGCAAAGGAGCTGAATAGACATTTTTCAAAGGAAAACAGACCCATGGCCAACAGGCACATGAAAAAACGCTCAACATCACTAATCATCATGGAAATGTAAATTAAAACTACACTAAGATACCATCTCACCCCAGTCAGACTGGCTATAATCAAAAGGAC
>NW_007731184.1:97404-118091 GCF_000696425.1 Galeopterus variegatus
AGAGGAATGGAAATCATCATGTCGAAGGGATACCTGCACTTCCATGCTTATCGTAGCTCTGTTTACAATAGCCAAGACATGGAACAAACCTAAATGTCCATTGACAGATGACTGGATAAGGAAACTGTGGTATATATACACCATGGAATACTACTCTGCCACAAAAAAGAATGAAATACTCCCATTTGCAACACATGGATGAGCCTGGAGAAACTTATGTTGAGTGAAATAAGCAAAGCACAGAGGGATAAATACTGCATGTACCCACTCATATGTGGGAGCTAAAAGAGAAAGAAGGAAGGAAAGAAAGACCACAGTAGTCCACTGGACTTGCAGAGGGAGAGAACATTCCTTGGGCTACAAAGTGGAGTGGGGGGGAAAGGGGGCAGGAGAGGGAAGTTGGGGATAATAGGGTGGGAGACACGGGATACAAATGCAATTTGTGGTAATGGGTATGCTGCCAGTATGAATCTGACCCTCACATCATGGGCACGAGGGGTGACAATCAGCTTTATATCTCATGAATATTCATAACCAATAAAAATATATATATATATAACAAAACTAAAAATAAATAAATAAATAAATAAAATACATCCGTGTATGTGTGTGTCTAACTTCTATTACTTAATTTAAAATATCACTACGGTTACCCCTGGAGCTCACATTATTGTAAGGCCAATCATTTGATATTAAACATAGTAGATTTACCTGCTATATTGCTAAGTATTCATCACACTGTATTATTTTTAATTATTTATATATCTGTGTCCCCCCAGTCCAAGAGCTCTTGGGGCTTAGTGTGTTTGTGATTTTTGTATTCACAGTATCTACCCAGTGCCTGGTTCCTAGTAGATGCTGAATGAACATTTGACCTTTGATGAACAAACCAATGAATTAACAAACAAGCTAAAAATCTTCAGGTAGTAGTAAGGGAAAGAAAATGTATAGTCTAAAATCACGGGGATTTTGTTTGGTTTAGGGTTAAGAGTTAATGAATACCTTTTTTTCAGGAGATATTGTTTCAAGATTTCCATTTTCTTTCAAATCTTTTCTTAATTTTGGTTCTTTCACTGGAGATAAACCCTTGAAATTTCTTTTGTATTCAGTTTCATGGATGATTGAGTTACCTTTGAATTGTGGAAGAAATTGGCTTTTATTGTGGAAAATCTAAAAACAAAAATTATTTTAGTTTAGTTTTTTGCTGGTTAAGTATGCAGAACTTAGGTCTTTAAATGCTTAAAAATATCATATATATAGTTGAATTATAGGACACAAAAAAGCAAAATTATATATGATTCTAATTTCATTTCACATATAATAAAGCTTCAAAGGTCAACTTTCTATACTCATTAATATATTTTGAATAATAGTTATTGTAATAAAAATAACATCTATTCCAAAATAAATAATGAACCATACTTGTGTTTGATCTTTTCTCCCCAAAGTTCCCCACCTCCCCTCCCATCAGTTTGGCAGGGGGATAAAGTAAAACAGGCATATTTTAACAATATGAACATAAACATTAGCTTTATCAAGACAACTCTATTGCCAGCTCTACAGGTTTTTTTTCCCCTCCTTGACATGAATTTTCTTTCTTCTTGCAACAATAGAAAATTCTTAACATTTTGAATACCTGCTATGTTCAGTTTTTTTATCTTTTGCTTGCTTACTTTTAGCTTTTTTATTAAGGCAAGGAAAAAGTTCTAGTAATTACTACATTTCTATTTTAAAATGTTTCCTTTTATCCTTAATATTTCACAATATGTTATATTTTATGATATATTACCACTTATTACAAGGAAAACAAGTGGGAAAGATAGGGAGCTCAAATAAGGTGTATTATTGCTTTTGACCTCAAGGACTTTCTGCCAAAAAACTGTTCTGGCTCCTTTATATATTAATATAAGACATACTTTCAGAAAACAGGTGTCTGATAAAACAGAACTGAACAGCTCCTTTAGAGGTTCCCCATCAACAAGCTTTGAAAGGTTGTCACAGATCTCTTCAATCCACAGTCCCTGAAATTGATATGCTTTCAACTAATAAAGGGCATTTGATTCCAAAAAAAAAAAAAACCTCTTTAAAACCCTCACTAATGAGAGCAATAAAACTATTAGAGAAGATACTGCTAGTGATTTATTTCATACTGCACTTTTGATTCTATAAAAATAACATTTCTGTACAGTGCTTTCACTGATATGTAAAAGTTGTCATAGGGCTTTGATTTGAATCAGGTCTAGTATAAAGATAAAATATTCTACAAAAACTGAACAATAGCAATTTTCAGGTGGTAAGTAAATTTTTAGGTATGCTTACTATCCAAGAACACCTGTGAACAAGTAAAAGTACTGATTCTATTTATTAGGTTAATAAAGGGTGCATAACACTTTGTTATCTCATATATTCCTAAAATGTTACATAAATTTCAAAGTTATTTTAGAAACTGAATAAGAAGTAATCCCAAAGCTGCCACAATTTATAGGATCACTGGTGTTTACCTTAATGTAAGATGACTGATGTTATTGTCCTGCTGAATCTAATTATCCTCTAAGTCCTTAGGGGTATACTTATATAAAGTATACAAGTGAATGTTGAAGTACAGGAGAAAAAGAATGTGAGGGTGTGTGAAGGTGTGTGTGTGTTTATAAGGAAAAATACAAAGACCAAGAGAAAGAAAAGACTAAGCTGTCATAGGCCTCTGGGGATATTCTAAGTGGAGGTATTTCCTACCTAGTCCTAGAAGTATGATTAAGAACATAAATAAGAGTTAAAAGCCTAAGAGCTGTTTAGAGGATGACAGTAGTAAAACAACAGAGTATTTATTTGTAATGGCATCTTAATACTAAAACTGTACAAGAGTATAATAAAATCTAATATCACATTTAGTTATTATTACAGATTTCGAATTTTATAAATATTGTTAAACTGACAATTCTTATTACTGTTCATCTGACACAAGGACAAAATTCTGTATATATTTTGTGTTACTTTCCTAATATTTTGTACTTAATGTCCCAAGCAGTTATGCCCTTCTTAGAAGACAAAAAGCATGTAACATATTAGTCAACTAAACACAACATTTTAGAATAAATCCATTTAACGATTGTTTTTTAATAAACAAAAAAAATCTTATAGCATGCAAAAACTTACCAGTTCCCCAAGTTTTCATTACCCTGTCTCATATTTAGTACATGTGATGAATCTGGCAACAATGATCATCAGTAGCCTAGGACAGTATAATATTACTACTATAAATCATAAAAAATAGGATGATTTTAGCAAAACTCTCATTTTAAGTTTTCTAGAACCTACCTACAGGCCTACTTAAGTACCTAATTTCAGCTTTTATTTCTACATAAATCAACATCACTAGATTAAACGATGATACTCAGAAATGTATTACATCCATTAAACTACCTGATTGGCTGCAAAGACTGGAGCAGTTTCTTTACGGGTCTTCCAAACAAACTGCCTTTGATATTCAGAATTTCTCAAGGCATTATGTGAAGGAACAACAGTCAATCCAGCTTTCTTACGTAGAAGTCTATCCAACTGTTAGGGAAAAAAGACCCATTCAAAGCCATTAAAAATTTCTATTCAAACGTTTTTCTTTGACTGTGGTAAAAAATACATAACATGAAATCTATCCTCTTAACAAATTAAAGTGTACCTTACAGTTTTATTTACTATATATACATTGCTGTATAGCAAACTTTTTTAACTTATAATCTCTTTTTAAACTGTCAAACTATTTAAAATTCCTTTTTTAATACTGTCAAGGGACTATAACATCTCTTGGTCTCTTCCTACCAATCATTCATAATTAAATCTATTACCTAAAAACCACAGCACCTTGCCTTATCTGCAAATTGCTTCTGTGGACACCCCTGCCCCTACCCACAGACTCACACATCACCTTCCTTGATTCCCTTGCACCCCAAGCTTTCTCAACAAGCCATGGATTCTTCTCCAAAAATCCCAAATGCTTCTCTGGGGTTCCGGTCAGTAGTGGACATGAAACAGGGGGAAGAACTGGAGTGGGAGGCAGAGAGATCCCCACACAGGTCTCTGAAGCCTCTGCTTATGTGCTTGCAGAAACCTGCCACAAGCCAGGTGTGACATAAGAGAGCAGAACTGCAAGATCTCTGACAGCCAGCCAGAATTCTCCTTCCTTTTCCATTTTGTCAACTGAGGATTCTGTTTGGTTTTTTGCTGGTACACAATAAGAACTTAAAAAGGGACTAGGTAGAAGTCAGCTCAGCACCTCTGCCAGAAGTAATGGCCTACTCCTCTTCTCTGTCTCAACTTGATCTCTCCCTTAGGACTTAGGTGCTGATATATGATGAATAAAATCCAGAGGCAGGCAGTCCACCCAATGAAGGGACATCTTAATATAACTAGTACAAAACAGCTAGTATTTAGAACCAATTCATAATAACTAAACTCAACAGCCTCTTATCAACTATCTAATAGGCATTAGACAAGAAAATAACAATAGAAACATTTTTAACACAAAATATAATATTACTGAAATGATGATGAAACCAACAAAGAATACTATGCTTTTGAAAAGAAATGTAGTGAATATGCCTACCCCATTATCTACATTTTGTGAAAGACGCTTGGTAGAATGTTCTAGTTCCACATTTTCATTAACTGGTATATGGCTTGTTATTATGTCCTCATTATTTTCCCCAACATCAGAAGCTCCTTCAGCTCTGGAGTCTGCAGAGTGAGATCTGGTTCTTTTGGGAACCCTGGAGGCTTCTAACGAGAGAACTCTTTCTTGGTTAACATCTTCTTTTGGTTCTGCCTCTTGTGATTTTGGTGTTTCAGGAGCTTCACATTCTGGTGGTACAACCACATCATTCTTTGAGGTAGTTCCATTCCACTTAAGAGATTTTGAAATCTCTGGGTCATGGTAAGGGACTCTTCTTTTTGAAATAAAACTTGGCTCTTTCGTGATCCCTACAAAACACAGTATACAAGAATAGCAGCTACCAAAACACAGAGCTACAAAGACAACTTTTAATAATACCTATGAGAGGAGAGGAATTTAAAATTCAGTTGAGATACGTACAAGTATATGCACACACACACGGTATCCTTTAGATCACAGGATAAAAAATAAGTACAGTTCCAACATCAAATATTTAATTTTGCCTTAAAGAAGTATTAAAAGTTTGACTACAACAAAAAATTTTAAATTGGGGTCACAATGTTCAAGTCATCCTAACACAAATCACTAGGATTGCAATGTGATGGACCTGGCAAGCTAGGCCGTACATGTTGCCTCCGTTTCTAGTTACTTTCCTGTGCTACTTAACAGAACAATTGGCCCTGATGCTGTCAAAACTTGGAACTTTCCACAAAGCTTCTCTTATGCAAAGCAGAAGGGATGAGATGTCATTATGCTGGATCTTGGTTCTACATCTGCCTTGATTTCCTGAGAATTAAAAAGAATGAACTCTTTTAACAAGAGCTAAGATACAATTTCTCTATAATTCTGTCTGGCAAGCAAATGTCCAAAAACTTAACCTTCTACCAAGGTGAGAGGAACTCTGCGGAATGACAGCCACAGAGATACTGCCCTAGTTTGGAGCCATTCTTTAAATAGAAAAAAGACTGTCATATGGTGGGAAAGGAAGATTAAGAACAGAAGGTGGGCAGAAAATCAGGCATGAGGTAAAACCAAGAGCACCATGGATGTTTTGGCCACTAAATCCAGGGACCTCACCCTTAAAAGCTTCCCTAGACCAGTGGTCTTCAAACAGGGTGCATATATGTCTGGGGGCACATAATGACATTCCGGGGGGATAAGCTGAACTGGGCAGCTTAAGGGAATCATTTTCCAGATCCTCAACTCCGTATGTGCTCTTGCCTGACACTGATCTATCTGCCTAAGAGCTGCATCTGCCATCTGCAGTTCCATTTCCCACCACCCCTTTTATAATCACCCTTTTCCCATTTTACAAAAGAAAGACACACCTCTCAGCCAGATACACTTACTTTGGTTCATCACCCCAAGGTATAACAAAATCTCAGGGGAGGAGGGACAAATAAGGGTACAATTCAAAAAGCATAACTCCTGAGGGAGAATATTTGGCAGCAAAGGAAAAGCAGAGATTAGAAATAACAAAGAACAGCACCTTATTCCATACAGCTCCACATTTTTCCACCTATCTTAGAATTAAAATTCAGTGTGAAAGGGTTGTCATGTGAAACGCATATATGCACATTAACACATTCTTTTGAATTGAAAGATAAAGTTTAACTTTTTCTCATAGAAAATAACTCTAATTTGGCTGGTTAGTTTGCCAATAAGGACTCATTTGCCACTTTCCATTAAAGCAGAGCTAAATTGGCAGCTTCAAGGTTTTAACAAAATATATGTAAAACATATATACAATACCCAATAAACCAGAAATTAAATCTTTCGAAACTATTTGTAAAAAACATATGATAAAAAAATTAAATATCAATTTTAAAATGTGTGAAGGGATGTGAAGATTTTCTAAATTCCTTTAGGAGATATGAAAGCAAAAAAGGCTGAAGAACATTACTCTCTACTTTGACACAGTTATTGGTAGAAGAGCAAAATGAAAGGAGAAGATTCTCAAGTGGTCTTCCTTGTCTCCCAGCACCAGCAAATCCCCAGGGGGAAAAACACGCTATGTTAAAAGAATGCACAGTCAGTCCTAGGTAAAAGTGTTGCAGTTTCTTGCTAACCTCCCACTGCCCTTTCTGAATATCCTGGAGTTCTCACTTTGTCCTTTCCCTTACCTCAAATATCCTGTGAACATTCCTCCCCTAGACTATTCCTTCCTTCCAAATGTACCATGCTCCAAAGTGGCTTTGCTCCCACCGTCTCATTTCATCACCCTCCCCCGCCAAATGAAGCTGATTTAAGCTAAAATGTTATGGGGACAACTAATTAACCAATTCCTCAGTGTCATAATATCACTCCAGGCACTCAGTGGGATATCTATACTTAAAGAGAGATTTATTTTGGATTCTTAATTTAACGGAGCCTCAAATGTGTAGAATTTCTGATAATTTGGAAAGAGAGGATTATGAGAAGAGTGGTGCTCCCGTCACCCTGCCCCAAAAGCAGAGAGACACACAGTCTCTGAAGTTAGGCTGTAGACTAAAGACCCTGATGCTTTAGAGGAACCCTAAAAGAGCTTCCCACTCTTCCCTTTGTTCTCCAAACCTAACCCTGGAAGCACTCCCCTTGTCTTACTAACTCCCCAAGTGTGGCACCCTACTTTTCCGGGTTCCAAACATCTAACATTTGAGGGGCTTACATACTACACATCAGGCAGTCTCACACATCATACGTGGAGCACCAAGCACTGATCTGTGTACATGCACCTGGCCCTTAACAGGCAACATTCCATTTAATCCCTCCCAGCAATCCTATGCAATGGGCTTCCTAAGTACCACTTGGCAAAACAGGTTTGATTTGCCCAAGGTCACACAGCTACTGTGAATTCAAACTCAGATTTGTTCATTCATTCAAAAATTAGTTTTAATAATCAGCAGAGTGCTCCAAGGCCCTGTGTTAGGTCATGGGTAGGAACAAGGTGGTGAACAAGACATACAGAGCTCTGCGCTCAGAAATCTTACATTCCAGTGAGGGAGAATTAAGCGGGTACAGTGAAGTCAGCCTGTCTCCTTTCTCTTCTACCTCATACTGAGAAACCTTGGCCCAGACTCTGACTTCCCTGGGATACAAAGAGGAAGCATGTGTGATGACAAGAATGTGAACTCAGAACTCACAGGCTTTCAGCAAAACAGACTTGATTTCAAATCATGGTTCTGCCACTTGCTAGCTGCGAACCTGGGGCAAGCTACTTAATCTAAGCTTCCATTCCTCCAGACCTTGGGAGTTCTCTCCCCCAGGCTTGCCACCTCTCAGCTTTCAGGTCTCAGCTCAAATATCACCTCCTCAGAAGAGTCCTTCCTGACAACCAATCTAAAGCGTATTGTCTCCAATCCAACCATCCCCCACGTATCCTATCACACTTCCCTCCGATATAAAATAACCTGAAATCCCCTTGTTTATTTATTGAGTTATTTGTTTACTGATTCTCTTCACAGTTAAGGAACATTGTCTGGTTCAGGGCTATATTCCTAGCAGCTGGAAATAGTAAACCACCAATAAACATTTGTTAAATAAGTGAATAAGTCAATCAGGCCAATTGAATTTTTTAATAAATCATTTTGTAAACTTAGCTCAAGGTTTACTAAAGTTATAATGGCCATTATACTTGCTTAACTTACCTAATTGATCTGATCTAAGTCCAGCCCATGGAGACTTTCGCCCAACTGAGGAATTACAGGACTCTGACAAATATGACTTTTTCCACAGAAAGTTTCTTTGGTATTCACTCAGCCCCTGTAAATGCAAAGTACTTGAGTACAGCATAATTAATGAATGTTGTTTTAGAGCAGACATCAGTAAAAATAATTTCTGAACCTCCAGAGAAAATTGAAAGACTTAAGATTAAACACAGACAAGCTTCTTAATAAAAGCTAATATTTACCTAGCCCTGTGCTAAGCAGTTCCCACATGTCATATCCTTTAATCCTCGCAACCACTTGAGGCAGATGCTAGAAGGAGCCCGAGGCCCAGAGAGGCTATGAGAGGCTACCCTTTTGCTGGTTGTCTGATTCCAAAAAGAGTGTGAGCTCTTGTCTGATAACTGGTGACAATCTAAATTCTCATCACTATAGATTTATCCTAAGTTCTCAGAGTGCACAATATTATGTATTATGCCAAAAACCCTTTGATACTGGTAAACTCAACTAAAGAAAGACAAACTTCCTTGCCATTCTGGATATAGGCCCTTAAGATAAAAGAGCAAGAGTCAGGATTTATGGAACGCTGTGTTCACCGGTTAGGTCGAAGGGTGCTAGTCCCTGACAGCTACCAGCTGCCTGGAACTTTTAACAAATCCTAAAACAAATGCATAACTATAAAAAAAAAAAAAAGTGTATTTCTCATATCCTAACTTTACTGAGAACTCATTTCTCAAACTTTTAAAAGACACACACTTTAAAGTTTTAAAGGGAAGGAAGGTTAAATGCTAAGCTAAATAGGACAAGTGTCCTAATCTGAAGTCGCCTTTAGTTCCCATTACAAAGTGCCCTCCTCCCACCTCCACTCCTCATAGTCCCCCAAAATAAACGTCTCAGTACCACATAACTCTTCCCCACACGGCAAATCAGAAGTGTGTGTGCGCGCTGAGGGAGCTAGGAAAGAGGAGACGACGACCATCCTCCGGGACCGCGGCCGGCAGGCTCGGGCCGACAGCCTCTGCCGGGCCGAGGGGCGCGGCGCAGAAAGCCAGAGTAGCCCCCGCGACCAGCACCCGCGCCCGCCCCGCCGCCTTCGGGCCCAGGAACCCCGGCCTCACCTTGAAGCGCACCGGCATGTCGCCCGGCACCGGAGCCCCCGCCACTCCGACAGTTAACGGGACAAAAAGCCCCCCGGGGGGGGCGGGGCGACAACTGTCGGTTCCCTAGCAAAAACCTCGGCCCGGCGTCCCCGACTACGCGCCGGCGCACTCCGCGCTTCCCTCCTTGAGCCCTGTCGCTCTGCCTTTCCCCGCCCATTTTGAAGCCTAAGGACCAATCGAGACTCACAGACTCACTTACCGTCATTACGATTTGTCCAATCAGTGCCCGGAATGAGGCCTCCACCTTCTGTGCCAAATCCGGAGGGCTAATGGCGGTGGCGGGCGAAGGGCCGGCCAATGAGGCTCCTGGGCCCGGGCTGGGCGGGGCGCCGCGGGAGCTTCGTCCTGGGAGGGCTCGAGGGGTCCTGCGCAACAATGGGTCTGCGTGCGGGTGAGGCTCGAGGGTGCCCCGCCTCGCCGGCCCAGCCGGGCCCGGGCTGGGCGGGGCGCCGCGGGAGCTTCGTCCTGGGAGGGCTCGAGGGGTTCTGCGCAACAATGGGTCTGCGTGCGGGTGAGGCTCGAGGGTGCCCCGCCTCGCCGGCCCAGCTTCTTGACGTCACAAAACGTGATCGTGTGTTCTTCATTCCCAAATGTGTGACACAACCGAACGTTCCTTTCTCTGAAAGGAAAGTGTTCAGGTCTATTCTGCTGAATATCAGTCCTACAGTCAACAGCCACATTACGCTATTTATTGTCATATCAAGAGGAATAGGTCAAAAAGTAAATATAGCTTAGGCAGGTTAAAAAAAAATTTTTTATTGAAACTCTAAAGACAAACTGCTATCTTCCTCTAGTGATGTTTTTCCTCCCTCTATCTCCAGTCTCCCAAAACGGAGGTACAGAGCTTAAATTAGAAAACGTTTACTAAAGATGTTTGTGAGCTCAACTTCCAGACCTTCAGCCTTGTCCTCTCACCCTTTTTTTCCCCTCTATTGAAAACAACTTTATTATGCAAATCAGTTTTTCATACATGAAGGCACCACTACCCACATACCATCAACAGGACATGTTCTTTGAGGTATTATTTTAATAGTAGGAGAGACAGACCATTTGGTGATGATCTAGCAAGAGCTATCAGTCTGTGATCTGCACAGGCAGGATTTGTCCATGGCTTAGAACAGGAAGATCAACTGGCGCACAGGAGGATCTCATTCATGATTAGCATAGATAGCCCTGTTCAACTGAGAGAACGAATTAGAAACTACTATTTGTGACAATGATGATTTTATTTTTCTTAGTTCTCCAATTTCCTTAGCTTTCTGTCCCCAACAGCCCATCCCAGACCACTTTTTACAACACTGCATTTCACAGACTTACCACTTCCAACAAGATAGATTTCAAGGCTCTTGCAGTCTGGTTCTGCCACTTTCAAGGGCCTGGGAGACCTCCACTGCACCGTTTGCATCCAGAGGCAGATGGTAATAGCACCAGAGGTTATAGGGCACAGGCCTAAAGTTGCATACTGCTCTGTTGGACAGCATACATTCTACTGAGCAGAACATCTCACCCTTTTTGTTTCTAAATAAAGTTCCATCTGATTTTAATAGATTATTGCCATCATAATCAATAAATATTTCTTGACAGACCATTGTGCTAACTCAGGATTGGGAAAGAAATAAATTGTCTAGACAGTTCTCTGATATACTTGAGAAGCATGTACACATAGTTATTCAATAATAGTGTAATGTATCATATGCTAAATTTCCAAATGAGAGGTGTAAATGAAAAGAGTTACAGGAGTTTGGAGCAGGAAGTTATTCCTGAGGACAGAGATGATTAGAAAAAGCTTCAAGAGAAAATATTTAGACTTGGCCTTGAAGACTAGAAGGACCACAATAAGGAAAGAGGAAAATGGGATAATCAAAGGCAGATGTCTGAATGGAGTGCTGCTAGGCTTCTTCCAGGAGCAATGAATACAGTGCCTTTTACTTTTGTCATTTGTTGACTGAATAAAAGTGTACCTCTTTTAAACTTTCAAATATTAACACCAATCCTCGATGCTCTCCTTTAAGCATTTTCTGCAAAGCCTTGTTTCCTTCATCATCACTGAGATACTTAAAAATTCATTTGAAGGAGCCACCTGATATCTGAAACAAAGAGAATATTAAATTAGTCCCTATGCAGCCAAGCATCCAGGGGGCCCTTGATTAGTGTTAATTGGTGATGGCAGCATCTCTGTTGTGTAAATTAAGAATGGCACAAACAAGACACAGTGGAACATAAAACAAAAATTGTCTGCAGGAAGGCAGCCCAGATCTTATAAGGGAGGAAAGACACAACTCTGGGTGTACACATGGCTTTGTTACCACGTAAGGCTAAGGTGAAATCAGCAAAAGCAAGCATGTAGAATGTAGCCTGTTTGCTAAAGAAGGACAATGATAACTGCAGTAGAGCTCTGCTGAGCAGGGAGTAAATGACAGGAAAACCAAACAGTTGATGGTAAAAATAACTTAGTCTCATCCTGGGGTTGCTAGAGATGTACTAAAAGGACTCAGAAGAATAATATTTTGCTTTGTTACTGTTCAACAGAAGCTTACTCCAGTTTATGAGGCAAAGATGTTGAAATGAGAAAAGAGACAACCTCAGTAAATGAGTTTTGTAGCCTGTGTTTTGCAGCTCTTACATTATCTGCTACTGTAGGAAACAACCCAGTACCCTACAAAGTTCCATCTAAGTGCTTTGGGGAGTCCCTGGGAGGTGTTCCACAGGTGCTTGCTGCTACCACATTAAGTGTCCCCAGCAGCACTGCCATTTGCTCCAATAGCCACACATCTGTAGATGTCACTCTTGATGCTGGGCACCACTGCCACTTTAGCTTGGTATTGAGACTCCACTGGGCACAGATACTCCTCAAACTGCCCAACCTTGGCAGTAAGCAGAGGCCAAGTATCTCTGTCCCCTTTTTGTGTTACCCTCTTTTAAGTAAGTACCAAAGTGTCTTAAAGGTTTTTTTTCATTTGTATTTTAGCCTTCCTTATCTCCAAAGGGCTCCAAGTAAATTCCAGGGAGTCTAGGCCAGAAAGTAATTCCTCCAGTGACAGATCTCACACTGTGCTTCTCTCTCCTACTAGCTGAGGCCCTTGTGCCGGACAAGAATATCATACTGGGCTCTCTCTTCCCTTTGTGGATTTTTCTGTTTCTCATACAAGTAGATTTCTGTCTATTGCCTGTGTGTGTAAATTAGCAAACGTCTATGAAGGGCAATTGGGCAATCCTTTTGACCCAGCAATTCCTCTTCTATAAATTTATCTTATAGGCAGAATCACACATATGTGAAAAATACTCATTTAAGGATGTTTAATGCATTGTCCATAGTAACAAAGGGTCAGAAACAACCTAACCGTCCATCTAGAGGGAACTAGCTAAATAAATTATGGTTCATCCAAGGCCCATAACAAAAACAGGCTCTGCAGCTGGTCCGGATGTCAGCACAGGCTGCACTGCCCCTTTGGGCCTCAGACCAGCAGAAAGGTGGGTTGGGCCCCTTCAGGTATCAAGTACTGTACCTGTTAGGGTCCAGCCAGGAAAACAGAAACTATGCTAGGCATTTCAATAGAGAGGACTTAATATACACCATTGGTCAATTAGTTCCTGGGGAACTTCAAAGACCTAAGAGGAGAAAGAGCACAGTAACCAAAGAAGCAGCTCACGCCCTGAGAGAACAAAGGGAAAATGTTGATGTCACTAGAATGCAGAGGTCTGCAGGAGAGGCCTCACAGAGTTGATCAGATCTCTGAGGAAGGGTCACCACCACTCAGCTGGTGCTGAGCCTCTGAGGGGTCAAAATGAGGCTGCCTCTAGGAATGCCAAAAAGAAAGAAAGAAAAGCTGGAGACTGCAATCAACTGCCACTATGGGGTAAAAGGTCACTGTTAAAGTGCTGCTGAGGGAAACAGTGAGCAAAAGAGAGCGTTCCAGTCTCTCTAGTGTCCTCTCTCAGCAAACCTGACAGGGAGCTGGCCATGTGGTTTGCAGGATCCGAAGGGTGAGACTGAAACTGACAGGCAATGGCTTGTTAATTTGCATATGCCCATGCAACTCTTCAAAAGAAAGAGGCATCTCTTTAAGCACTGATATGGAAGACAGTCAACAAAACAAAACGAGGCATAGAAATATAGTATACCGTCAGTTGAGATGAAAGAAAAAGTGTCATATGATGTCATATAATGGCATCGTTCACAGGTACTCTTTCCCTCACTTAAGTCTAATTCCATTGGCAGCAGCTATAAAGGCAAAGAGCATTTTATTCAGCTTACTTATAAACATACGGAAACTTTAAGGTATTGACAGTTAACATGAGGGCTATTCTCCTTACATAAAATAACTCCTTCCATTGGCCCTTTCTAGTTTCATCTTGATTTATTATCCATCACAGTAAAGCTGTTGCTTCTTTTAGAGAAAAAAACCATCTCAAAATCCTTTAAAGCAACTATTATTTGTGCTTAAAATATAAATATACTCATTTACTACTCGTTCTATTAAAAATAGGAAGTCAATCACTTCACAAATCTAAAAACTCCCATCATTTTCTCAGTAACAGTTAAAACACTTGGGAATTTGTATTTGCCTCTAACTATATTTATTTTTATTTAACACAAAAAAGTATTATACGTGAACAGAACACCATCTGAGGAGGGGTAAAGAAGGAAGATACAATGATGAGTAAGACACAACCCATACCTTCAAATCTGATTATAATCCGATGGGGGGACAGACACGTACACAAGGAACACAGCAAATGGAAAGAAGGAAGGAGGCAAAGAAGGGACTACCTGTGAGTACCTGGGTATTCTAAGATGCTTTTAAATCTAATGCCGGAAAGTCTGATCCAAGATGCGGAACTGACCAGCAGGCAGGACAAAGGATTTTAAATTCCATCCTGGGAAATACCTGATCTAGAGGCCATCCACTTTCTCTTTTGTTGCGCCCTAGGTAGCTGAATACAGGCCAGATATTCCTTGGGAAGATTTAACTAACATTTGCTCAAGATTGGTTCCCAAAAAGGTAAATTACTTTCTGTCTGTTGTCTCTCTTTTTTTCCTTGTTGTTTCAGAAATCAGAGTAAAGCTGTTTTAGAAACTACCATTTTATCAACGCAGTGATACAACAGCCTCGTGTTTGCATGTATGTAATTTTCTCTGAAATACCTTACCAGTGTTGAGGTTCAAAGGCTGTTACCTTAAAATATGGTGCTTTGACCTGCTGGAATAAAGAAACAGGCTCGAAGTCTCTCCAACTTCTCCCCCCTCCTGCCTCTCAGTCCTGTCTCTCCAACGCACATGATGAAGCTGTTCCCTTATCTGCCTAAAGTCGCGACCCACCGAAGAAGATGGCAATTACCTCTGGTCCTTTCCCTGAGTTTTCATTAACTTAATTTATATCACAGGAAGAAAGGCCAAAGTCTGTCAACACACCTGGACAGACTTTTGTCACAAACCATTGTCTTCTATTTCAGTCCCATTCAGTATTTTGAAGAGAATCATTTACCAGTCATTGTCTGCTTTGTGAGCCCAACAGACTTTGTGAGCCCAATAGACTTTGTCCCAGGCCATTGTATGTTCTCCAGGCCCACTGAGTCCCCCTAAAAATTATTTACACCCACACCCCCCTCTCCCTTTTCCCTATGAAGATGGGTATATAAGTATCTGTGCCCCATCAGGTTATTGGGTAATCACTCTTCTGCCATTCCTTCATGCTTTGCCCCCTCCTAGCACATTAAAATAATCAAATTTGTTTTGCCCTTTCTTCATATTAATTGAAACTTGACAGTTGATTTTTCAGTGAACCTTCAGATGTGAAGAGGAAGCTTTCCCTTAGCTCCTACACTAGGCAACTTTCCAGGTTCCAGGCTTCATAATACTCTTTAGCTCTGGAACTCTCTCTTGGGTCAAACTTAATTGAGCTTTCATTGGTAAGTCTTGAGCTTGGACTTTGCCAAAAAACAGTCTGACAATTGCTTGCTTTTGCGTTTTTCCAGGTATTAACTGATTTTTCCTCGTGTGAATGAATTTCTGATTGCAAAACTAAAAATAAAAAAGACAAAACTAAATCAATGGATTCTAGCCCAGAAGCAAAATTGCTGAAACTTCACATTAATGTCAGTAAAAATCAAATAAACAGGGACTGTGATTAAGACTTACAATAAGCCAAGTGCAATTTGCCCTCCAGACTCGTAGCCATGAGATGCTTTTGTTGACAAGGGAGTGTCTGACTTCTGAATCAGTGGGGCACCTTTTGGAGGGACTCCAGGTTCTCTTGGCAACAAGGACTTTTTTTTTTTTGGTGAGCCTGAGGGACTCCTCACCATACAAGGACATGGCTGAGTAAAGTAGTTCTCAGTAAGGCATAAACCACTGCAAGCCTCACATACCATAAAAATAATGTTGTGCCTCAGCTGAACAAGACACAAACAACAAAATTTGGAAGCACAAAATTCCTTTCATTGTAAAGCCTTCGATGTCTGTTATCTAAGAATTATATTCTGTTATCTAAGAATCACCTTTCCTTTTCTTCACTGATTTTTCATTGTCTTAAATCATCATCCCTTTACAAAGCACCCAAGGGATACAGATTTTTCTAGATTTGGTAACTGCAGATTTGGAAACATTAATTGCCTGATCACAGAAAACCAGATGCTGTATCTTAAGGCTAAATCAGAGGATGCTACCCAACAGCCTTCCTAAGAAGGTTATAAATTTCTACCCTATGACAAAATAAATTTTTGAAATATTTCTTCTATCACATATTTAATGTATATTCACCTTCATAACTACAGGTCAAGACCAGATTGCCGTTATTATGTCTTCTGAAATCACTGTTCTTTCCATTATGACAAAATAAATTTTTGAAATATTTCTTCTATCACATATTTAATGTATATGCACCTTAATAACTACAGGTCAAGACCAGATTGCCGTTATTATGTCTTCTGAAATCACTGTTCTTTCCATTAGTAATGCTTTATCAAGTAACAATAAGGGACCAAGAATTTTTCAGAACATAAAGTCAGTTTACTCTCTTCTGTGGCTTATAATTGTTGCTTCTCTTGAAAGATTTTTATATGTATTTTGCTGGAGCATGAGTTTGTAAAATGTTAGTACTACATTCACTCTCAACTTCTATTAATGGAATTAATGATGTTTGACAGTGTAGAGAGTGATAAATACTGCACATATAAATTTAAAGAAACTGCTTCACTATCATTGAGCACTACTGTGAAATAAGTTTTAGGAATGATGCTCATTTTAGTTGATCACAGCTGGTGCAGACACTGAGACTGACTCATTCCAAATTCATTCCAACCTCTTTCTCATACTGCAGAAGCTGGAGAGCTAAAAATTCCTTTGACCTTATACCCCTTTGCAGCTAAAGTGAAAGTATAACTTACATTCTGCTGATCAGAAGCACTTGCATAAACTGAGTTAAGAGGGAGAAAAGCAGAGCACAGACATCCATTATGATGGTTTGAATCATGGCAGCAGCAGCAGCAGCAGCAGCAACAGAGTTCTGGAGTTTTGCTCTATTCGCAGCTTCCTGGTCATGGCGGAGATGGAGCCAGGGCTTGTAGCAATGGTTTATCAACCTAGCAGGCAGCTTCTTGGTTCTACAACTTCCCAATGGTAGGATTCTTTAGTGAGTCTGCTCTGTGATGCGGCCCTAGAGTATACTTCCCCAGCCCTCCTAATGATTCTTTAAGCCGCTGTACCAATCATCTGTTGCCACAATAATGCTGTATAATAAACACTCCCATTTTCAATGGCTTAAAATAATTTATTATTGTTCATGAATCTATGGGTCAGTTTGTCAGTTCTGCTGATCTACGTTGTGCTCAGCTGATTTCAGTAAGCTTGCTCATGTATTTGTGGTCAGCTGATGGGTAGCTAGAGACTGACTGGTCTCCGATGCCATCAGCAAGGACAGATCATCACCATTCCATGTGGGAGCTCATCTTCCAGCAGGCTTGCCTGGATTGTTCTCATGGCAAAGGAAAGATTCCAAGATGGAGAGCAAAGTATGCAAGGCTTCTTAAGGATTTGGCTTAGAAGCAGCATACCATCACATCTACCACATTCTGTTTGTCAAAGCAAGTCAAAGGGCCAGCCCAGATTCAAGGACAAGGGAGATAGACTCAACCCCCTTGATGATAGCAGTTGCAAAGTTACATGGTAAAGGAGGAACGAAGAATTGGTAGACTTACTCTGAAAATGCCCCTTCTGTTTTGAATAGCTAGAAAAAATTATATTCCCAGCAATTTAATTTTGACTAATACAATGCCAGTTCAGATGCATGCATTTATCTCTATTTTCCCTTAAAACTCCACAAAATGACAGTAAATGAATAAGACAGGTATAAACTGGTAAGGCCAAAGAGAATGGCAAAGAAGACAACTACAAAATAGAAATATCAAAAAATATTGGAGATATGGAGAGTGCAGTCTGTTGCAGACTGGGTTCTCTGGAAAGCAGATGAAGTTTAGTGTGCTGAGTGTTTATTAGTGAGAGACTTGGGAAGGGAAGGGAGTAGAAGGGAGGGCAAGGGAGCAGAACTGGGTAGGAGTTTAGCTGCATGGCAGGCTTGACGACAGCCTTAACCCACCCCATGAGGAGTCCTGAACTAAAACGGCCGGTCAGCGTTGTAATGGGCCCCCTTAGGAAGGCCATGGCCTTGAGCGAGGTGACTCTGCAGTGGAGGTAATCGCTAAAGGGGCTGACAGCAGAGAGCACTCCCAGTAGCAGCAGCAACACACCCTTCCTGGAAGTG
The DNA here is from genome assembly GCF_000696425.1 of Galeopterus variegatus. Lineage (NCBI taxonomy): Eukaryota > Metazoa > Chordata > Mammalia > Dermoptera > Cynocephalidae > Galeopterus > Galeopterus variegatus. The sequence continues at coordinate 115,631 of NW_007731184.1, forward strand.
GGATATGGACAGTGCATCATCGAAAACATGTTCCTAAGCAGTCGATGTTCCCAACAAGAGTACATATTTGAAGCCATAGACAAAAAGCCCCTCTGTTCCTGTTGGAAGCTAGTCTCAATGCAGCTGTTAGAGTCTTAATCCCCAGACCCTTAGGAGTGAAGGAGGGTACCTGTCAGCACTGATTCCTTTTGCCACAGTACAGAGACCCAGATAGAATATGGTCTCTTCCTCTCTGGTTTCTGCCTTAGCAAAGAAATGACTCCTAGCACCTCCAGGATCCTAGAAAGAAACCCTTAGCACTTTCTTAAACCTTTCCGACCCTTACTTCTGGTTCACAACTCCCAGAGACAACACACTAGATCTGAATCTCGCCCTTTCCTTTCCTGGTCTCCCTACCTTACCTTGTGGCCAGGTGGTTATGTCTTGCTACTGGGGTGGGTCAACCACAGTCTTGTGCTTCCAGACATTCTGGTGGTGTTGGTGCCATTCAAACATCCAGGAAAGCCAGATCCAGGGGCCAGCAGGACATTCTACTTATGAATTCTATGGGCAAAGGAAGGATGAGAATTGGGGATAGAGAGGAGCAAAGGAACTCCAGCCCTGGAGCAAAACAAGAAAAAAGGAACTGGACCTGAAGGGCCAAGATGTGTCTGTTTACCTATAGGAATATCAAACACAACATAAAGGAATATTTTCAATACTTGTGAACCAAGATGAAAAAAAAATATTGGCTCTGTAAAATTAATTCCAATTGCAGTCATTTCAAAACCAGCTACTACCATTTATGCCTAATTACCATACAGCACAATAACAATTGTACGTCATAAAACATGTGTTCAGTTCATTGATTGGAAGACTAAGCTCTGCAACTATATGCACAGCCAGTATGTAAACACTTTGTGAACTGAAAAGTGTTGTAGAAATGTGAACCATTCTTGTCACCAGGTTATTAAAACCATCTCTTTTTGTACCCCTCCTCATCTTTGTTGTTCCTAAGCAACGACACATCATTTAACATTATTAGTCTATTAGTCTCATTTTTTCTGAGGAATACTTCCTCTGATTTATTATTATTATTATTAGTTAATATTTATTGAGTGCTTGTGACATGTCTTAAGATTGCATAGGTGTATCAGAAAGGTTCAATCAAGAAAACAGAGCCACTATAAGCTGCACAGGAATAAGGGGCCTCACATAGAGAGCTTACATGGATGTGAGAGAAGCTGGGGGAGTGACAGTCTACAAGGCAACAGCCAGAGGACTGGAGAAAAAGTCACTGATGACTTCAGCCTGAAGACTGGAGTGTAGGTGGAGAAGTCTGAGAATCCTGCCAAAACTACAGAGTGAGAGCTCACAGAGAGGACTGTGAGCTCCCACATCTGGTGAAGCCCTGTCTGATGAACCTCAGCCACCATTACCCTGAGAACGGCAGTTTCTCTTCACTTCTGCCATCCAAGTCTTGCACAAGCACACTCAAGGTCTCATTCACAAACTCCAACCCGAAACCACACAGAAAAGAGGATTCTGGGAAAGGTAGTTCCCAGCCTTAGACAGCAGGGATGCTGGTGGTGCCAAGTTCCCAGCACACAGAAAACTCTAATACCTAGGATATAGGTGTCACCATTAACATTTTTTAGCAGATAAAATTCTGAAATGTTTAATAACTTGCCTGAGGTCACACACTTACAACCAGCAGAGCTAAAACTCAATCCAGGTCTATCTGATTCTCATGGTCCTACTTTTAACAACTCTTCTCTAATGGCCTTTCAAAATCTATATAAATACTGATTACCTGTCATAATACTTCTTTTAATATTATATCTCTGTCTCTGTGAGTACAGAGGCATATGTGTTCACTATTCTAGAACACTGTGGGTTAGAGACACAGATCTCAGGACTAAAGTGATGCATCAGGGAGGCATGCCGCCTTTGGGGCTGAGCTGGCACATTTCTGATGCCCTCAGTGGCAGGTGAACTGTTAGGCAGCTTACAGAGTTGCATTATCAGAAAGTCCCTTTTCTTCCTCTTGTTGGAGAAAAATTAATATCTACAGTCCTAAATTCTCTGGCCTTTTCTAAGCACTGTGCCCCTACAGAATGCTTCCTTTGCATGTCCGTTTGCAGAAAGAGAAGGGTTATGCTTTCCACTACCTCAAGATGAGTGTGAACACCTTCAAGGAAACCATTTGGAGGGCTTGGCACATGTTCCCTGGACTTGGTCAAACGGAATGGCTATTACCTAATTCCTGCTTGGGGAAATGCAATGGGGAGAGATTGAGACTCCGGTTGCTGGTATAATAGCAGAATGAGGAGAGGCAGGTATATTAGGAACAAGTCTGTCCCAAGTAGGTCAAGAATATATGAGTTTCCTTATGGGCCCAATTAGACAAGTAGGAGGGAACCAACCTGGAGTTATGTTTAATTCCACCCAAGAATATTACCGGGGGGGGGGGGGGGGGGGG